>NW_016158312.1:12439-26638 GCF_001687245.7 Rhagoletis zephyria | reverse complement strand
ATGTGCATACAACTACATCCTATTTAAAAACAGGCAATGCGGATGTAGAAAGGCTTCACGGTACGTTAAATGAGCATATAAGATTGTTTAACGCCGACCCACTTAATGAAGACGATATTCGTGAAAACGTGTTTAAAGCATTAGTTTCCTACAATAATTCTATACATTCTACTACCAAAAATCGGCCAATCGACCGGATAAATAATCTAGTTTCAAAAGAAGATCGATCAAAGCTTTCAAAAATAATGCACACAAAGAAGAGTAAAAATGTAAATTTGTTAAACGAAAAAAATAATAGAGTTTCTAAGATTAATTTTGAAAATGATATTGTCCAAAATAACAGAGTTAGTAAGTCTAAGCCTAAATATAAGAAAGTTAAAAACTATAAACAAGAAGGAAATTATTTAATATCAGATGACAAAAACTGTAAAAAAATATATAAGACACAAGTAAAACGTAAGAATCAATGTACATAGTTAATTTTTGAATCAACAGGGACTGCCGATTCTGGCGGTGGAGGTGTCATATTGTTAAGTACATACATGTATTCATACATATGTAAGCACATATATATAACATACATATGTACTTACATACACATTTCAATNATTAAGATAACATAATTATGTTAAGACTTCAGGAGAGTTAACACTCTCTGCATTGTTTTACTGTTACATACATATATTAAGTAAGCTAACGTTAATATTTATTACATATATATTATGTAAGAAATAAAGAGTTCAGTTGTAAAGAAACATCGAAGAAGGTGGTTTAATTTCGCAACGTGACTATATACGGAACATGCGAGTAACGAGATTATTATGTGAGTAACGCTTCGGTACTTCGAGTGAGGGGTTGTATTCGTTACTCAGTAACGAATACATACGGTATGCTACAGCTCTACCGAAGAAACAAATAGAACGACTGAAAGCATGGAGAAAAAAAAACTTTCACAACATTGACTGTTTTCATGTTGAAGGTGAAGTTGAAGGGAAAGCAGCGGAGGGAGTTTTCATGGATACCATTCAATAGATCAGTTATTGAGCTTTAGGAATAATATATTTTACTGGACTTTTGCAACAATTGGTAAATCTGACTTTTGACCGGGTTTTATGCATAAATACTCCTATATGCATCGTCTGGTTATCCACATCACTTCAAAAACTGGAAACAGTATCAGAGCCGTTTCGTCAAGGCGTTGCCAAATATCCTGGTGAGCTCGCTCTTCAACAGAAGCCTATGCATACATATCATTGCAATACTTCGTTCCATAGTCTTTTTCTTATTCAATGTTAAAAAAAATAGTTCATTCGAAATCACATTTCTTAGTTGTACTNAAAATATATAGCTTCTGCTGAATATAAAGGTGTTGTATTGAATACAATTTGTTAATAAACAGTAACCGTAGATTTTGAATGATAAAAGTATTCGTAAACAATTTAACAATCCAGTGAAAAGAACCCCAAGGATTTAGGAATTCAAGGATTAATTCAAGGATAATCGTAACAACACTTATAGTAACGACATTTTAGTATTCTTTGGCTATTTCCCTTTCGTTTATTTAATGTGTCTTATTTCATTATGAAAGTGTAGCTTGTTATATAACAAAAACCATGCTAGTAAAAACTTCAAACTCTTACTTTAAACATTCTGAGTATGCTGTTTTGTAGCCCATTCAATTTTATTTTAATGAAGAGCAAATTTTAGGTAACTAAGACATACTGTTGAGTTTTGTAAATTTTTTTGTGGAAGGTGATGCGCGAACAAAAAATTTTCATAAATCAACACTTACCTAGCTACTTCAAACTTGCACTTTATTATACTAAAGTTTGAGAAACTGCGTACTCTAAAAAATTCTAAAAAATCTGATTAAACAGTTTCAAGTTTTGATGAACATTTGTTAAAATTGCGGAAAAACTAAAAACAATCGGCCAAAAATGGCCGATGCCGATTAATCGGTCGGACTTTAATTCACACTCACCTATTGAACGAGAAAACGACATTCAAAAAGCGTGGATAACATAGGCCGACAAAATAAGACCGATCTCCTTACCCAGAAACCAGACTATACTTACCCGAAGGTTGTCGGTGCGCTGAATTCAAATTTGGCCACGGAATTGCTCTATCGCATCAGGATTTTGAGATATTCTAACCTATAAGTGCAAAAAATTCCGTTTTTGCCCATTTTTGAAGTAGTGTATGCAAGCCAGAATAATTTTTCTCAAAAAAATACAAAAAAGGTGCTAAAGTACAAGTCTTTCTCTTTGAAATGGCGTTGAGTTTGCTCAAATATCTTTTTGCTTCGCTGAGATATTACAATCGGCCTGTGTAATCGATAATCGACAAATAGTCGTTTATCTACTACTAGTCGACACTCGCAATAGGGGTGTAGGTATCGAGATTTATGCATAAAAAAATCGTAAAATAGTTATTAAAACAACAGATCTTTAAAATAATAGTTAGATAAAATGCCGCTTATCAAGGCAATGCCTTCAAAGAAAAACCGTTTTTTCGCTCTCCTGTAAAATTTGAGTGCCGTAAGATAGGGTTTTATACCTTTCATGGGCATGAAATGGTATTATAACTTTGTTCCGAACTTTGTAAGTACCAGAATAAAAAGAGATAGACCAACTTAAATGTATACTTATATGATAAGAAAGTCGAGCTGAGTCGATTTAGCCATGTCCGTCTGTCTGTCTGTCCGTCTGTTTGCATCCAATCTAGTCTCTCAGTTGCCGAGGTTTCCGGTTGAAATTTGGTAAGTGGGTGTATTTTTATATTGCATAATTTTGCAATACTTGCCCCCACTATCAGCAGAATACTTGCAGTGAAAATTACAAAGATCGTAGACCTATAACCTATAGCTCCCATACAACTGATTGTTCAGATATAAGATTTTTCGTTATAACTCTTCCATTTATGTAACTAGGAACATGAAATTTCGCACTGTTTTCACTCATTATCAACAGAATACATACAGTGAAAATAACAAAGATCGGGTCACTATAACCTGTAGCCCCCATACAACTGATTGTTCAGATATAAGATTTTTCGTTATAACTCTTCCATTTATGTAACTAGGAACATGAAATTTCGCACTGTTTTCACTCATTATCAACAGAATACATACAGTGAAAATAACAAAGATCGGGTCACTATAACCTGTAGCCCCCATACAACTGATTGTTCAGATATGAGGTCTTTTATCATAGCTCCTCCTTTTATGCAGCTGGGTTTTCACTCTTTATTAACAAAATACTTACAGTGAAAATACAAAGGATCGGGTCACTATAACATATATCTCCCATACAACTGATTGTTCAGATATGAGGTCTTTTATCATAGCTCCTCCTTTTATGCAGCTGGGTTTTCACTCTTTATTAACAAAATACTTACAGTGAAAATACAAAGGATCGGGTCACTATAACATATATCTCCCATACAACTGATTGTTCAGATATAAAAATTTTCGTTATAACTCCTCCCTTTATGCAGCTGGGAACATGAAATTTCGCACTATTTCCACCCATTATGGTGAAGATTTGGTCGCTATAACCTATAGCCTCCATAAAACTGATTGTTCAGATATAAAAATTTTCGTTATAACTCCTCCCTTTATGCAGCTGGGAACATGAAATTTCGCACTATTTCCACCCATTATGGTGAAGATTTGGTCGCTATAACCTATAGCCTCCATAAAACTGATTGTTCAGATACCAGTTTTTGCGATATATTTCCTTTATGTAGGAAGCTTAACTCATTAAATTGTGTTACCAGTTCACATACCGATTACATAGCAGAGAAAATCACTTAGATTGGTGCTATATAATGTATATCTTCCATACCTTTGATTGTTTAGATACGATTTTTTAATATATGTAACTACTCTCTCGATGTATGCTGTGAATATATAAATTTTTCAAAAGCAGTAATCTGTTAAAGTAAAATTTTTAGATGTTCATGTTGGGTATGAAGCCTTCGGCATAGCCGAAAACAGCGCTGCTCTTACTTGTTAGAGCTGTCAAACTATCGACGATACTATCGATAGTCTGGTCACTTGAAATAACTATCGATAATTTTAGTACTATCGCCACTATCCTTTCATTGATAGCTCATTCCCTTTCCTAACGCTTTTGACATTTGCATTGGTTCCAAGGCGTATCAACTACAGGTGATAGCGATAGAAGCCATGCTTCTTCTTATGAGCACGCTTGCGTTAAATTGTCGCCTGTTTTGCTTTGTTTACATATCCGCATATACATACTCATATACGTAAATATATACCTGCAAACAAATGCTCACGAAATCTTTAAGAATATCGGAAATTTGTTACGATTCTTTTAGGAATGATTAAAGAAAAAGATATGAAGTGGTTGACAAGAACTATTAAAGAAATTTCTGTACGATTTCCTAAAGAAAATTCTTTAAAAAATTGTGAAACCCTTCAGAATACTGTGAAATCCTGGTATGCGGGGTATACATATACATACGAATATGAATAGATAAAGAAGCTGTTGATGACACAAGGAGTTCATACCAACGGTAAATGTTGTTTTTTTACGATTGCTACAACCTGTAGTTATTGAATCATGCATTGGTTCAAAGAGAACAAAACTTGTTAGCATTATTTCTAAAAGCGTAATTTTTTATTAGTTGCGTTCCAGATGCTCACGATAATCACGATTTTCAGGTTTTTTTTTTTTGCAGGAAAGCGTTCCAGGTGCCAAAAAACCTGGAAACCAAATTTTGAGCTCGGGACCAACGATGTCAGAGTCGGAGGTCTTACCGCTGAGCTATTTTCATATTGTACGAAAAGTGAGAATTTGTGCATTTACTTCTCAACAGTGCGCACCTAACCACCGAAAGTTTCAGCTGTCCCTCTCTGCAGCCGTTTTGCACTAGTTCAGAGATAGTTCTGAAATGTGTAGGGCAGAACTAGAGCTTTAACAGACTGTCTCTAAATTTTACTGCAGGGAAGCTACTGTTCCATACGAACACAGATATGTAAACGAATATGTGCCTTGTTTTTTTTTTATTAAATTAAAAGTGGATTGTTTTTTATTATAAGTATATACACGTAATTAATAAAAACTCATATTTTGAAACTGTGCTTTTTTTTGTAAATACATACAGAAATACATAATATATGTACATATATCTTGGAACAGGCAAAATCGTAGATGCTAAGCCAAAAACAAGACAACAAAGCGTGATAAAAAAAGAAACATATCACACTTCATTTAGGTAAGCAGGCCATAACACTTCTACACTTCTGTTTTTGTAAAACACTTCAGCATAGGAAGTGCGCGGTCACATATGTATGTGTGTACATACATATGTACATTAGACTGCATCACCGCCGGGATTACAAAATTTATATTGTTGCTTTTCCACAATAGTTTTTATTAAAAAACGGCCTCAAGCTCAATAAAAAATTGTTGAAAATAATTTTTCAAAGAGTGATTTACGAAAAACTTAAGTAACTGGGCCAAAACTATTCTGATTTAGACTTATGGTATATCGGTAGAAAGGTATTTTCCCACTATTTTTATTTATGTGCAAAAAAGAAGTCATTAATGTCCTAATTTTTTTATAAATACCATGGCAACTGAATTCAACTTTGAATGATGTGCCTTCATCGTTTCTCTTTCATCCTTTGGATAAGCTTATTAGCAAAGAAATAAAAAGGGTGAGAGAATAACTTTCTAATGATACCTCACAAGTCTAAAGTGGTNGTTATTCAAGTTTTTCCTATACCAATCTTTGAAAAAAGTTAAAAAAACAGCATTAAAAATCTCATCATTACGATTCCGTTCAAGAATTTTTTTAAATTCTTTTTAAATATTTTTATGCAAATATTTTAAGCTTAAACCGTTTTGCCATTTGAGGGGATTTTTTTCAAAAAAAATCTTTAAGAAACTATTTTTATTCATAAGAAACTCAATTTTTGGAGGTATTTTCAAATCGGATTTTATAATTCTTATGGAAAAACAGTACAGATTTTTTTTATGGGGAGTGATGCAGTCTAATGCAGCGTTTTTGCTGAATTAAAAATGCAAAATTTAGCTCTTTCGAACATATGTTTTCGAAGAGCGTGCATGCTTACGCATTTAATAAATGTACATTTACCCACGTTCGAAATCATCTGTTTATTGTTTACATTGAAATTAAAGCAAAATGCTTGGAATTAAATTTAGTTAGGAAAACAAAATTATAATCACCTATGTATGTATGTATGTATATACGTATACCTATATATCCAACGTTTAACAGAATCCAGGAGGTACGTTTTGGGAAGTCGAGTGCCAATGCTCTGGAGATAATAACTTCAGACAAAATTTTAGACTGAATAGAAGTACTTTTAAAAAATTATGCAGTTTTCTGGATCACCTAATGAGAAAGGAAACAAGATTCCATAATACCATCTGCTTGGAGAAACGAGTTGCCATCGCCCTATATGCTCTTGGACCCTCAGCGGAATATCATAGCATTGCGAACTTGTTTGGAGTGGCCAAATCAACAGTATGCGCAGCTCTCTTGGAATTTTGTAGGCAAGTGTGGAAAAAGTTACACCCAATGTATTTTAACCACTTTCCCCTAAGTAGAGAAACAATTGAAGACTGTGTTAATGGGTTTAAACACATTGGATTCCCTCAGTGTATGGGTGCTCTTGGTAAGCCCTTAAAATTATTACTTTTACCCAACTAAGTAGCGAATATATTTTTCAGATGGATGCCACATAGAAATTCATCCCAGACAGGAAGAAGCAGTCGATTATATCAATTATAAAGGATGGTATTCCACAGCGTTACTAGCACTTGTTGACGTAAGGTACCCAGCATGAAATTTTTTAGATATTCTATTTTGCATATATGCATATTCATCCGAATGTAAATTATATAGCACATAACTTTTTCTTTTCTTTTAAAGATATCGTTTTTTATACATCAACGTGGGAAGTCCAGGAAGATGTAATGATTCCCAAGTCTTTGAAAAGTCCAGACTAAAAAGGGAACTGGAGAACTGCTCATTTCTGAACACAATGAGCACAAATTTAGGAAATTTTGACATCCCAGTTGTCCTTCTTGGAGATTCTGCCTTTCGTTTTTCCAAATATTTAATGAAGCCTTTTCCATTCAGTTTGGATAAAACGCCTTCCCAAAAAGCTTTCAATTACCAACTTTCAAAATCTCGTAACGTGGTCGAAAATGCTTTTGGGCAATTGGAAGCAAAGTAATTAAGTGAATATAGAAGTGGTCGTTAAATACACTTATTATTTTAACATATATGTATACAAATTTAGGTTTCGCCGGATCGGAAAAGGAATTGATAACAGAGTTGATAATGAAAATTCTATTATAAAGGCTTATTGTGCTTTGCACAACTTTTTAATAGCAGAAAATGACCCAGTTACACCTTCTTGGCTTAACGAGCAGCACGCTAATGATATTAGGAGAAGACAACCACAATCCGTAGACTCGCACCAAAACTTAGCAGAAGCTGAATCAATAAGAAATGCGTTCTGTTCATATTTCAGTAAGTTAATATCACGTTTATTTCAGTTCATGTCTTTTTATCTTGACGCTTGAACTTTTAGCTTTAAAAACGGAAAAGGGTACTCTGGAAAAATGGTATCACTATTGCAAATCCAAAATGTACTTCAAAAATGTAAACAAAATAATTCAGTCCAATTCTCAAAACCTTACTTACTATTTCCTTAAAATCTATATACTTTAAATCTACTTCAAAAATGTAAACAAAATAATTCAGTGCAATTCTCAAAACCTTATATACTATTCCCTTAAAATCTACTTCAAAAATATAAACAAAATAATTCAGTCTAATTACTACATACTATTTCCTTAAAATCTATTTAAGAAATCAAGTATTCCGTCCGTCAGCCTTCTTGCATCCCTCTGCTGTTCTTGCATTGCGACTAGCTTTGCCTTTTCTATTTCGACCAATTCATCGTTCGATTTTGTAAATTTTTCCATAGCCTCCGAAAAATTGCTTTGGATACCCTCACAAATCGTCACTAATCGATCCATCTTTTTTTGTTTTCCAGATCTGGTAGATATTGCTGCGCTTGATATTGATGGGCGAAGTATTTCCCCTCTGGATCCTGACGGCAGTGGTGATGAACACGACGGTGATGGCGCGATACCGACTAATCAGTTTAGTTGCCTTTGGCGATTAACCAAAGAAAGTGTTTCTTTTTAAACTGTAATCAATTACTTAAATGTCGTGGAATATTCGGGTGAAGGTATTTATCGTTTATTTGGTACTTTATATTTTCTTGCCAAAAAATTTTATTTGAAATGTAGACGCTAAAAATGATTAGTAAAAGTGTGAATACCGGTCCGTCAGGTCTTGAAATTAGACGAATGTTTTAGAGAATTTTATGTAGTTTTCGAATATATAATTTGATCTTTGCGCCCTACTTTGCAAATATATGTAATTTTTGATTTTCTTAATTTTAGATTTCCAGCTTCTTTTTGCATAATTTCGCGAAAGGAATTTTGCGAATAATGAAAAAATCTCACCAAACATTGGGAAAAGAGCGAGTATTTACACCTAAAACTATGTTCACATATCAATATTATCTCAAACAAAGCTCGTTTTTTAATCACCCCGTTTACACAGGCAAATCTCAGATTATTAGCCGTCAAATTTGTTGTGCTTGTTATTCTCACATCTCAAAGAAAGGTTATGTTTCTTCTCTGTGCCACCGTGATCACGTTTTTCTGCTATAATAAGCAATATAAATATATTTTAACTTAACATTTTATTAAAAATACCTTTACAAACCTCTTTTACTTGCTAGCGTACATTTTTGTTTACTTTTACATTTGGCATTTCTCTTCTCTTTCGCAAAAACAATCGATAAAACTAGGATGGACACCGAAAAGTTATCGGTTAAATCTGAGATTATTTTATAATTACAGATTAACAAGGGCCGAATTTTATATCGCTAATCTTTCGTTTTAATTACAGATTAGGGTGTTAAGCTCGAAAATGAGGATAATCTACTTATATATGAACCTAGTATAAGTCATTTTATAGTATAACCTTTGTTTTCTGAGAGTGGAAAGCAGGAAACAAAAATTAACCAAAATTCCATCATATTTAATGACTGGGCCCACATTTTTTGTGAGTTTTGGACGTTATGGTGATCTAATCTTCTCCATACTTTATATTTAGGTTTTTCTAATAAAATAAGGACTACAAACTAAATTTCATCGAAATTGGATGAAATTTTATCTTTCCGCTCGCAAGAGTAGAGGGCGTGGCAATCATTCCATCTTTACAAAATTTCATAATTCACTATTTCTAAGTAAAACTAGAACACATGTCAAGTTTCAGTGAAATCGTTGCAGGTGTACTATTATTTCCACCTGCCTCCATATAGTCGAAACACTGTGAGTCGTCCCCATACCTGCCGTGGCCTTCCTATGGAAAAAACATTAAAGGAATACATATTTTTTATAACTTTGGAATGACTATAGTTACCTATATTTCGCCGTCAAATTGTCAATCTTAATTTTTACAGATGTGGAATTGACATCATATCCTTGCATCTGCATTTCTGCCGCCATCTCCTGATAGACATGGCTGTTTTTTCTGGGCCCCCCCAAGTCATCCACTTTTTGTTGCCACAACATTACAAATACCTCCTCTGCATCTGCGGTCCAAAGATTTCGCGATCGCTTCATTTTTTATTATTAATATTTATAAAACTTTATTTAAATGCGCACAGGAAAAAACCATCATCAAATATGCATGTATCAGCAAAACAAAATGTCAACAAATATTTATGTATGTTGTTCCGAATATTATTCCGAAATAAAAGTCCTTTCCAGATAATAAACAAACCGCTTATCCAAATTAAACAAGTTTGGTACCATATTAAAGAGGACTTTAATATCTTTATAACTGAACGAGGAAAGCCATATATTTAAAAATATTTCATTAAAAAATGTTAATCAAGTCCCATAGAACAAAGCTTGTGTCAGGTATATGCATTTCTTTAGTATTAAATTATAAAAAAAAAATAAAAATTAAGATCGTTCGTTAATTCTGTTTAAAATCTATTTCATTCCTCTTTCATATGATACCAAATTTGTTTCATTTCGACAGACGGTTTGTTTATTATCCGGAAAGGACTTTTATTTCGGAATTACATTCGCAACAACCCTGGTATGTACACAGAAACAGCAAAACTTATTACAAAAAAAAAATTATTATTGAAATACAAAGTCATATTGCATCTAACTAGTGCGCTCAATCACATATTTAGTTTTTATAAGTTTTTTATATGCACATGTTACATTAAAAATAGGAATTATAAAAATCACAGCGTTTATACTTCACACAAATTCAGAATATTATGAAGTACTTTTATACTACACTTACATACTTATGTATTTATGTACATATTTTTATACTACATTTATATGTACATATATGTTTAATGAGATCAACAAAAATTCAGTAGTCTTGGTTTTCAAGGGACGTCTTCGTTAAAAAACATGGAAACAAATTAAAAATAGTACAGCATTAAAATGAGTCTTTAGATGACCAAACATAGTTAGAGCCGCCTGTGTTTCTCCTTGCAAAGCATTATATCATTCAACGTTGAAAATTCGAATCGATTTCTTAATTTGGTTTTTATAAGAGACATCAAATGGAAAACAAAATCACTTAGCTCTTTAAAGCAACTGTCTCCTAATCCATTTTTTAAACTCTTTACCGTTTCCCAAAACTCTGTTATGGGAAGCTTGGAATTAAGACTTTTGCTTTGGAAGCGTAACAATTTCCATTGTGTCGTAAGTATGTCTACATCACATGGAACTAAATATGAAAAATTGTTAATAACTGGAAAAATTGGTTTTTCTGATAACGCTTGGTTTGGTATAATTATTGAAAGGCACTTCAGGTCGTCTCTTCTAAAATCGAACCGTTTTCGCATGCCTCAAAAGTTCTAAAATAAAATTACGGATGTTTGTTTTAAGAGCGATTCTTTGTGAGTCATAAAATAAGTCTGATGCCAGGAATGCTTCCGCTTTACTTCCAATGAAAACGTCTTTAGTGGGCATAAAATTGTGTTCATCACAAACGTCAAAGTTTTGTAGGGTACTAAGATTTTTTAAAACGTTATCTTTAATATAATGCGACAAAAATAATTTGAAATGTGTTTCGAATCGGGAATGTAAATATGGCAATCGGATTTTTTCGGATTGAAACTCCTTATTCAAATCATTTGTTATTTTCAGGATATATGATAAGAAAAGCAAATATACTTTAATTTAAGAATTCATCATTATGTTATACGAATTAGTCGTATAGTTTTATTCCATTTACCTCAAGAACACAATTTGTAAAATAAAGCCGTAAAGGAGCCCACTGCTCAACAATTCGCCCGATGACACTTTCTAAAGAAAGCCACCTGGTTGATGCAATACCTAAAAGTTTATGTGGCTTTACACCACAATATTCCTGGAATTCTTTAAGTTCGCAAAGTTGCAGGCAAAGTTTTGCAAGCATAACTGGAGCATAAATACGGTGACCATATTTTTGCGAGCCGAATATGGGACAAAAAATAATTTTTCTAATTTTTTGCATAAAAGCTAGCAGACCTTATTAGCCCTGAAACAGCATCCTTATAGTAACATCACAAATTTTTAGGATATCTTTCTCGAGATTTTTACCCTACAAAATTTTTTTACAAAAAAAAAAAAGATACATTTTAATACGATAAAGTGCAAGTTTTAAGTAGCTAGGACTTACCGTTAATTTTTGGCAATTTTTTTTGTCGACGGTGCTACGCATTTTTTTATACAAAATCAATATTTTTGACAACTTGTTGATAGGGAAGCAAATGAGCAGCACGTTGCACTTTCACTTTATTATACTAAATTTTAATGAGCTACAAGTGATTAAAAAGTTTGTAATTTTGGTGAACATTTGCAGAATTAATTCTTATAGTTTTTGCAGCAAGTCGGAAATTTCGAATTACATATATGGTTTTTGTTAGGAAAAGAGATCTTCTTAAAAAAAAAAATAATAAACATTAAATAAACAAAAGAAAAACCTTGCTAAAATATAGAATCCTAATATATATTTTGGTCACTGTATGTGTTCCTCGATTCGAAGCACACGCATTCAGACTGGTTCATAAGCATGCCATTTTAATGAGCTTTTAAGGCCTCGAAAAACCGAACCCCGAAAACGCGACAAATACAGGACATTAAAAGAAATACAGAACATTTGGCGTCCCGTATAAAATAAATTATTTGCCAGGACAAGTGGTCCAAAAAGAGGACTGCGCCGTATAATACAATACGGATGGTCACCGTAAGCATAAATGTAAACTGTGACATTTACATTTCTGATATAATATCTTTGAATTTTTAAATTTTGTCTTGAACACATTAAAGTCTCTTGTCATAATACTAGCTACATCAGTGGCCAGCCCAATTAAATTTTCCATAGGGATACGATTTGCAGAAAAAAAGTTTTTTATAGATTCATAAATTGACTGAGCATCACTTTGAAACAACTCGATTAGTGCAAGAAATCTATCGCGAATTTCATTTGCAGATGTGTCAAAGTATCGTACGACCAGCACTAAAGCTTTCCTTGTGGTTAAGGGTCTGATTATGCATACTTCGCATAACTTCGCACAACCATTTGTACCAGTGAAATAAAAATGTAACTTAAGAAAATGTGAAGCAAAATCTAAACTCAACAGATTGCTAAGTTTTTAAAAGTTCTGCTAATTTCTGGATAATGGAATACAAACAAAGTACGTGCAAAGTACATACTAAATTACAATTTGAAGTTTATGCGAAGTTGTGCGAAGTTATGCGAAGTGTGCATAATCAGACCATAAGTCAGTGGTCTCGTCAACTATAAGGGAACTTTGCTTGTCCTTAAATGGTAGAATTTTTTCTTTAGACTTTTCCGCAAGAGTTGCTGTTATATGCGTTGACTTGGTTCGCGCACATTTCAATTCTTTAGGAAGTTTGGAATCAGGACAGCAAGTGTATAACAATGTTGGAAAAAAAATCCATGAGAAGAAACGGAAGGTTGTGGTTTATTCAAAACATTACTAACGTATATTCCGCATCGCGAATTTGTTTCATTAGACAATAAGTGCTTTGGCTTGAGGAAGCAAAATTATCAATTTTAACCTGCTTACTTTTTACGTCAACGTTTTTCTTGTGGACAGCTTTTTCTTGGTGCAGTTTCAAGTGTGAAGCGTGATTCATTAGAGTATTTTCGCATGCTCTAACAAACGCTTTGCCGTCTCGTTCTTGAAGCCAGGAAAAGTTAGTAATCCACTCTTTTCGAAACTTTCGTTTGTCATTTTGCATCGTCTCTTCACTGAAATTTATATTATTTTGAGCATTTAGAATTTTTAGAGTTAAAATTTAATATAAAACATACCCAGTGCTTTCATTACTTTAGACTTCAGTTCCCCAATCCCCATTGGTTTGCTTAATTGAGACTTCAGGTCCGCCTCCATTATCAACTTTCGCTTTTTTTATTAAGTACCTGAAAAAGTTAAAAATATGCATATATTTTCAAATGTAGAAAGGAATATCAGTCAAATCATATATTATAGAACTAGTTATACAAAAATTATTACTTATCAATGGTGCAAAAGCCACATCAACTTTGGTACTGCTAACTGGTAACCGGCAAAATCACTGTGAAGCTGGAATTTCACAAAAATCATATACTGTCACATATGCACACTAGTTATTTATACAATTGAAATTATTATTATTATTTATTAATTAATATAATTAAAATTACAAAATTAATATAATAGCACTAGCTACCATGGCTATCGGCTTAGTCAAGAGATAATATATATAAACGTAATGTGTATTTATATTAGATGAAAGATGTTTAAAGACTTAAGAAAGTTAGACATTAATATGATATTTGATGCAGATGGGAGGGAGAGGACATTGAGCGGGTGTGCGTCTTCGAACGCTTTTGTGCGTATAGCGGCAATACCTGAGCAATGCAGTAGAATGTGACGTGTGGTTAAGTTGGCAGTGTTGCAGAAGGAGCATGTGGGCTGAGAACTTCTTGTAAGAAGGTGTTAGTGTGTGAGGAGAGCATGTCCTAGTCTTAGGCGAACGTAACATCTATTCATCCATGTTGTTGTCGTAGTAGGTAGTGTTA
>NW_016158312.1:0-12429 GCF_001687245.7 Rhagoletis zephyria | reverse complement strand
GGAGAGGACATTGAGCGGGTGTGCGTCTTCGAACGTTGTTGTGCGTATAGCGGCAATACCTGAGCAATGCAGTAGAATGTGACGTGTGGTTAAGTTGGCAGTGTTGCAGAAGGAGCATGTGGGCTGAGGACTTCTTGTAAGAAGGTGTTAGTGTGTGAGGAGAGCATGTCCTAGTCTTAGGCGAACGTAACATCTATTCATCCATGTTGTTGTCGTAGTAGGTAGTGTTACTGACATGCCACTAGGATGCACCTCTTTATATTCATGTTGATACTGTTTCCAGTTCAGGTGAAGGTGAGACTTCAAAGCAGTAGAGTACATCGTTTTAATTGATGAAGTGCCAAACGGATAGAAGGTGTGTAGGCAAAAATGTAAAGCAAACTTCGCAGCTTTGTCAGCATACTCGTTACCAGCTATACCTGCATGTCCAGGGATCCACATTAGCTTTGTATTTGGTGCTAATTTAATGGGCAGTTGTTGAAGATGTTATATTGGACCTATTATATATATAGTGAATGTTTCTTGCAGCTCCGAAAACTGATTGGCTGTCAGTGCAAATAATGACTTTTTTGTTCCCTTCTTTTACTAAATGCAGGGCCGAAATGATACCTCAGCTTCAAAAATGCTGGCGTACTGTGGTAGCAAGCCGAGGGATAGAGTTAAACCGGTATCATTTGTAATAGCGAATGCAACTCCGTTGTTCTGTTTGGTCCCATCTGCAAAGATTAGATTCCACCCACTTTGCATAAGAGGCGTAACTATGTTCAAAAATGATTGTTGGTATGAAGCGTTGCTAGTGTTCTCCTTCCGAAGAAACGTCAACTCATCAATGAAACTACTTTTGTCTATGATCCATGGAGGAAGTTTGGGGTTGGGGATTTTCACGGGGACCATCTCCAGGTTTAAGAGGTCAGCGAGAGCTTTTATCTCACATAGTGCTGATTTGTGTGAGAGTGCCCTTTTTCTTCTCATCAATAGCTTGACTTCATGGTTAAGAATGTTTGTAGAGTTGCAGAACTTATAAATGATACGACTTCGAAGGTTTTTTATACGATCTTCCAATGATTGAAAGCCACTTTCTGCCAGTAAATTTGTGATAGGTGTTGTTCTGAACGCACGTAAACTTCGTCGTATCGCTGCGTGAGACGGTGCTTTAATTTTATTTAACGTAGTCGTATTGCATTTTCCATATAACTGAATACCATAGTCAATTTTGCTTTGTATTATTAAGTAGGGTGTTAGTATGTATACAACTTTTCTTCGACGATAAATATTGTATAATATGTAATCTGGTAGCTATTTCACCTCTTAAACTAATACAATGTTCCTTAAAACTATGTTTGTCGTCAAATATAACGCCCAATATTTTCTTAGATTTGACATTGGATATTTTATGATTGTTGTACTTAATGTCTATCTGATTACCACTACGTTTTCTACAAACATGCAGATGCTTGCATTTTCCGAATGAAACGAGAGCACCTGAATGTGGAGACCATTTTTCTAAAGCCCGGAAAGCTTTTCCAAACGATTCCTCAATTTCGGAAACATGTTTATTACCACATACTAAAAATAAGTCATCGGCGTAAAGGCAATGCTTAATATTTGTCTGTTGACTCATGATTTTGCTAACGTCGTCAAACGCTATTAAGAAGAGAGTGACTGAAAGTGGAGATCCTTGTGGGATACCGTTGAGGNAATGATTGTTGGTATGAAGCGTTGCTAGTGTTCTCCTTCCGAAGAAACGTCAACTCATCAATGAAACTACTTTTGTCTATGATCCATGGAGGAAGTTTGGGGTTGGGGATTTTCATGGGGACCATCTCCAGGTTTAAGAGGTCAGCGAGAGCTTTTATCTCACATAGTGCTGATTTGTGTGAGAGTGCCCTTTTTCTTCTCATCAATAGCTTGACTTCATGGTTAAGAATGTTTGTAGAGTTGCAGAACTTATAAATGATACGACTTCGAAGGTTTTTTATACGATCTTCCAATGATTGAAAGCCACTTTCTGCCAGTAAATTTGTGATAGGTGTTGTTCTGAACGCACGTAAACTTCGTCGTATCGCTGCGTGAGACGGTGCTTTAATTTTATTTAACGTAGTCGTATTGCATTTTCCATATAACTGAATACCATAGTCAATTTTGCTTTGTATTATTAAGTAGGGTGTTAGTATGTATACAACTTTTCTTCGACGATAAATATTGTATAATATGTAATCTGGTAGCTATTTCACCTCTTAAACTAATACAATGTTCCTTAAAACTATGTTTGTCGTCAAATATAACGCCCAATATTTTCTTAGATTTGACATTGGATATTTTATGATTGTTGTACTTAATGTCTATCTGATTACCACTACGTTTTCTACAAACATGCAGATGCTTGCATTTTCCGAATGAAACGAGAGCACCTGAATGTGGAGACCATTTTTCTAAAGCCCGGAAAGCTTTTCCAAACGATTCCTCAATTTCGGAAACATGTTTATTACCACATACTAAAAATAAGTCATCGGCGTAAAGGCAATGCTTAATATTTGTCTGTTGACTCATGATTTTGCTAACGTCGTCAAACGCTATTAAGAAGAGAGTGACTGAAAGTGGAGATCCTTGTGGGATACCGTTGAGGAGCGGAAATGTAGGCGAGAGATAGTTGTTTACCTTACATCGAAACTTACGATTGCTGAGAAAAGACTTTATGTAATTAAAAATATTTTGACCCACTTTCCACTCGTGAAGTTTTTTAAGAACTATATGACAACCAATTTTGTCAAAAGCCTTGGCGAAATCAATAGCAAGGATAGAAGAGTGGTTTTTAGTAGAGATGCTTTTTGAAAGTTGGTGGTCTAAGGCGAGTAAGGCATCCAGAGTGCTGGTGCCGTTTTTGAATCCAACCTGAAATGGCGATAAGAGCTTTTTGGTTGTTAGAAACCACATTTGCCTTTTTGAAATGACTTTTTCCATTAGCTTACTGATACACGGAATGAGGGAGATTGGGCGATAGCTTTCTACATCAGACGAGTCTTTCTGTGGCTTTAGTATAGGTACAATCACGGCTGTTTTGAAACTTTGAGGTGATAATGCCGCTTTTTAGAATGGAGTTGTAGAGCTGGATGAGCCGTTTTAATGAGACTGGCATATGGCGTAACATGCCGTAGTTTATTTGGTCAAAACCTGGAGTTGTACCCTTGGCTGTCTTTAGAGCATAGTCTATTTCGTTAAATCTCTTTTTATTTGTTGGCTGCGGACATAAGCGGAATGTTGCTAGCGGAAGCTATGAACTGCGGTGGAAAGTTAGAGGTGTCCGATGACTTAGAGATATTCTGAGCAAATTCTAATGAAATTGAATTGGAATCAGTGATTATTGTATTATTTATTTTAATTAAAGAAATATTTATTGAGGAGTACGTGCCCGTAAGTGTTTGTAATCCCTTCCATATACTGCGAGTAGAGGATGTGGGGTATAATTTTTCAGTAAACTCTTTGAAACTACGGGTTTTTGCTAGCTTTTTTCCCCTGTTAAACAGGGCATTGCGTTTTTTATAGAGTACGAAATTATCAGGAGAGGGGCACCTTTGATATTGTCTCCAGGCTGTTAGTTTGTCGTTTCGGAGTATACAAAGTTCTGACGACCACCACGGCACATTTCTTGAAGACCTACGACATGAACTGCGCGGAATAGCTATGTTAGCTGCTTTCCGAATAGTCTTTTGAATAATAGCAGCTTCTTTATTGTTTTCGAAAGCAGGTAAGTGTTTGGTTATTAAAAATTGATTACNTTTATAGGGGTTGGAAACGTTAGGGATAAAAAAAGAAAATGAACAAATAATGGGAAAGTGATCACTATTGTGTAGATCCTCAAGTGTATACCAAGCTGAAATGGGAAGTAATTGTGGTGAGCATAAAGTCAGGTCAACGTGTGTGTATGTGTTGTGTGTAGAAAAATGCGTTGGGCTATTATTATTTAGTAAGCACAAATTGGAACTCAGAATAAAATCTTCAACTATTGAACCCCTATGGTTAGTTTTTGGTGAGCCCCAGAGAGGACTCCAGCCGTTGAAATCCCTGCATATAATTACTGGGGTATTAATAGAGGAGGTAAGCCGTAATAAATCAGAGGACGAGATATTTTGATTTGGAGGAATATAAATGGAAACTATAGGGATGGGATGTCTAAATGTGAACTCGACGGCAACTGCTGATAAGTCGGTAGATAAATTGATTCGTCTATGTTGAAGATTTTTGCGAATTAATAGACCACAACCTTGTTTGGAGTATGTAATACTCGGGAAGTTGTGAAAGTGTGCTGTATATTGCTTGGGGAAGTATGGTGTATAATTCGCAGTAATGTGGGTTTCTTGTACACATATTATATTTGGCTTCCGATCTTTTATTAGGGTTTCTAATTCTAAACCTCTAATATTCCATTGGAGAATATTGAGAATCATTTTTATTTATTTATTTACTTGCTGTAAGTGTTATTTTCTTTTAGAAAATAACCTATAGCGTGGNTAAGTGTTATTTTCTTTTGGAAAATAACCTATAGCGTGGGCTCTTGAAGATCATTATCCATATCGTCATTATGTGTACCAGAGATTGTGTTGAGAAGAGAGTGCAGAATGGAGTCAGGTTGCGTGGTGGATTCAAAGTTTGAGTTGTAGGATGTAAGAGATGTAGAGTAGTCATTAGAAGTATGAGTTGAGGAAGCGTTGTGTGTTAGAGATGTATTAACCTCATTGCTATTGTTTTTATTAGAGTCTAATGAGTGCAATTGAGAAATAGAGCTCCAGTTTGCAGCCGGAGTTGTAGTGAGCTGTGTGAATGAGTTAGTTGGGAGAGATTGTTGTGTAGATTGCGTGTTGACTGCTGCCGAAGTATGAACATGAGAGAGTGACTTAACTGAGTGTGAGTGAGCACTAGAAAGTGACTCGTTCGATTGGTATGAGTGAGATTGAATAGTAGAGAGGTGTTGTTTGGTGATATCTGTTGAGTTACCGACTGAAGAAGTGAGATCGATCGGGTTTTGTGAGAGACTTTGTTGAGCGGCTTGTGTTGTGTTTAGAATTGATGCATATCACCCGATTTACATGATTCATGTACTTGGAAGTAATTCTTGCTCATTCTCTTTTGTGTTTTCTATTTGCTTTTACACGTTTCAATTCTGTTGTGTTCAAGTTTTTGGTTCTTTAAATGGGAAGCAACGAAAATGCCAAAAGCAAAGCAAGAAAGTTGAAACGACTTGACGGTACAGACGCATGTGTACTCGTCCCTTTTCTTCTCACCCCCTCTCTTCCACATGCGAGCAGAATTGAATTCAATACTTGAACTGTGTAAAAGCAGTCTGTGTTTGATCTTGATTCACGTTAATGGGGGTTTGAATTTTGTAAAGGCGTCTAGCTTCAGCGTAATTGCATTTATTTTGAGTTTTAATTTTTAGTACTTCTTTTTCTTGCAAGTACTTTGGGCAGTCTTTAGCAGAGACAGTTGGCGCACATCGTTCGTAAACAAGGCAAGTCATTGTGAGGGGGGAGGTTGCATCTTTCACATGTGGAGTTGTTGCTGCACCTTTTCATAGTATGACCCAGCAGTTGGCATGAGCGACATCTCATAGGATTAGGAAAGTACTCTTCTACTCTCACTGAATACCATGCTATGTCGATCGACTGAGGTAATTTGTACAAATTAAATGAAAGCACGATTCTGCCTGTTGGAATTTTTACATTGTTAACAGTTTTGGTAAATTTGTATATAGCAACAACGCCTTGTGGTTTAAGAGCTTCTAGAATTTCTTGTTCGTCGATGTGTGCCAGATTTTTGTCAAAAATAGTACCTTTGCAAGTGTTTAGGGAATCGTGGAAGCTGGCAGAAATAGGGCATAGTCCGCCAAAGTTTTTGCATTTAATGAACTTTTCAGTTACTTTGCGGGATTTTGCAAGAATAAGTAAGCTGTCATCACGGGGAATACTCACTGACAGGTACTCTGTGCCTTCTTTTTTGCGAAAACGCTAAAACTTGACAATGGCTTGGACGCATCGGTGGATTTTATAATAATAAATTTCGGATCGTTGCTATTGTTGTTAGTGCTCACATCTGGTAGCGCTGGAAAATGTGCTTTCGCGGTCGCTTTTTTGCGTTTTTCTTTCGGGGAATTAAGCATGTCTTCAGCAAGTATGCTATAACGATTCCCGAGGGAATCCATATGCCACACAGAATAATTTGGTCAACACTTACGGGGGGTTAAATTTATGAATTTTATATTGAGATTGAGAAACGATAAACACGTTTAAATTGCTCACTGAAACAAAAACACGCTCAACTGTAGTACGCTAGCTAGACACATCTGCACGGCGCGAGAGTTAGTCGATGACTGAAAAATGGCTGATAATGGCGCAAAGCTTTCCAAATTCGGCGCGCATCGTAGGATCTGTTGCCACAATCCTAATCCTTTCAGTTGAAGTTGTCAAACACAAAACACAAGGAATACGAATGTGCATGTGATAGAGAAACTGCGAAAATGCTTGGAAATGTATTCATGGTTAACATACTACGGTAATAGCATCCAATGCGGCAGATTAACATTTTATCCTAATATATTTGATATTCGTTTAGTCATTTTTGACATTACATTTGCAGTAATACTTTTAGTAAAGAAAAAGTATACTAATTTGTAATTAAAAAAAAACAACCAAACCAGAAAAAAACTACCGAACCACCAAATTCGAAAATATTTAAAAAAAACCAAGTTTGGTTGGAAACAACCAACATTGGCATCCGTGGCCGCCGCTGCTTCCACTGAGTGATGCGCGCACTTCCATTTGAAAAATTTTAGCATCGGATTTGTTCTACTTCAATTTGCTTTTGCTTCAGTTTGGTCATTGTTGCCCACTTGGTGCTTTTCGCACTAAATTTAGTGCTTTTCGCACTTTATTCAAAACGGGAAAATTTTAGAGTTTAGTGCTTGGTGCGGTTTTTCGTGCTTTTCTTTTTAGTTGGAAGACATCAAATCTGTAAATCTTAACAAAAAGGGGGCAAAATTTATAGCAATCGTAAGTTTTATAAGAAACTACACAAAAATCGAAACAAAATTGTGTCACGATGACAATCATATTATTGTTTACCAACCAAATATGTGGCAGCACTTTCAATCATGTCAAAATTACATTCGGTAATACGCCATTGCTGGGACCAGGAATCGCTCTTTAGACCTTTAGTTTTGGCTGAATTTGTTTTTACGACTATTCATAAAAGCACTATTGAAAAAATAGAATTATCAAAATCGGGTGGGATTTGATGAGTATACAGGTTTTTTGACCCAACCGACGGTAGCACCTCATTAGTGAAAATACTAAGATTTTTGTATTGCAATCGATAGTTCGTCGATTGTTCTTTAATGTTCGTCCATTTTTAACGTTTGTTCGTTAGCCAAAGATTTATAATTAATTTTTCAATTTTCACTTTACGTAATTCCTGTAGTTAGCACCCGCAACAGATTTTTTTTGGGTTAATTATTATTGCAATCGGTTGTTCGTCGTTTGTTCTTCATTGTTCGTCCATTTTTAACGTTTGTTCCTAAGCCAAACATTTATAATAAATTTTTTACATTTTACAGGTCCTGCATTAGCACCCCAGGTTTACGAATTTCATTATTTTCATTTGTTAACTGTGATAAATCGTTTGTTCGTCGTTAGTTCGTCGGTATTTTATTCCTAAAATCGAGCAAAAACCGTTAATAAATCCACGTTAAACGTTTAAACAATAATTAGAATAGGGGCCGTTGAGCTAAAGAAACAGTGGGCGTGGACCGCCCCCTTTTCCTGATTTTAATGGCATATTTTTTTTGTGTAAATTATCAGGGTTGGTGCTAAGGGGGGCTAAACGTGGAATTTTCAAAATGTTTAAAAGCTTATATTTCGAAAACTATTGAACCGATTTTAAAACTATGGGCACAGTTGGAAAGGTGATGAAGGAAGGAAGGTGGTGAAGAACCTTTTATGCGATACATATTTGCGTATATAATGTATTCCTATTTCGAGAAAAAGAACAAAAACGTAATTTGGCAATTGATGTTTTTCGTAAAAAATACGTAATTAATTATATTAAAAAATATGATTATCAGAAAGAGCAGAAAAATATCTTTAATTTGATATAGGATTTGTAACAAAAAATTCTTCTGCACATTATATTTGTTTAAATATATGTTAAAATATCGTTTTATATAAAAAAGAAAAAGCGCCGAAGGGGAAAATTTGCAATAAAACATCGCGCGAAATCGAAATTTTCATATATTAGAGTATGCTTTTATATAAAAAAAGAAAAAAAAAGCGCCACATGTATATATTATAAAGTATGCTCTTATATATATAAGAAAAGAAAATAGCGGGGAAATTTGGAATAAAGATTCGGAACAATGTCGTCTTCGCATAACCTACGTAAACTTTGAAACTTTTTTAAATTATGAGGGGAATCTCAACAATCCCCTGAAATTTCCGAATGGAGACGAAAATGATGATGATAACAATGATTACGAAATTGAAATAAATTAAGAGAATATAACATTAACACAGTTTTTTATTTTACTGTTGGCAGTTGTACTTAAACCTAACTATATAAAATTATACGTAAAATTAAAGGTATTTTTGTGCTCTTTCTGATAAACATATCTTTTATTATAGTTAGTTGCGTATTTTTTACGAAAAACATACATTTTTATAAAACATTGCCATAATTTCGTTTTTTTACTTTTTCTCGTAGTATGTATACATTATGTGCATAGATATGGACAGCGAATGAAAGGTTGAAAATCGGTTCAATAGTTTTCGAAATATAAGCTTGTGAAAATGTTGAAAATTTTGTGCTCTTTCTGATAAACATATCTTTTATTATAGTTACGAAAAACATACATTTTTATAAAAAATTGCCATAATTTCGTTTTTTTATTTTTCTCGAAGTATGTATACATTATACGCATAGATATGGATAGCGAATGAAAGGTTGAAAATTGGTTCAATAGTTTTCGAAATATAAGCTTTTGAAAATGTTGAAAATTCCAAGTTTAGCCCCCTTAGCTCCGCCCTGTCAATTTGCACTAAAAAAAAATTTACCATTAAACTCAGCAAAACGCGATGGACCACGTCCACGTTTTCTTTTTTCTCTAGCTCAACGGTCCGTATTCTTTAGGTACGCCATAATAAAGTAAAAAACTTAAATTTTCACTAAGTTTTATATTTTTCCTTATCCTGAGTTTCGCCCGAAAAAAATTTCACCCGAAAATTTCTATACAATAAATACATGTAAATACATGGAAACCATAAGTGAAAATAGAACCGGTTCGGGGAAAATTAAATTCATGATAAGGCTGATTTTTATTTTCACTTCACCATTACATAGAACGAGAATTGGCCCCCTGAACTTCCTGCCCACTGTTGCAACGCCATTATACATCCGCATGTCTTCCGTGCTCGTAGTCATGGCAACTCTAGAACACTTTTGACGTTTCTCATTACTTCTACTTCCTTCGCCGAATATTCTTTCATTCTCTCGCTGACTAGGATTGTTGATATTTTCAAATATATCGCTTTTCGATATATCGAAATGGCGAAATAGAAAAAATCGCCGTGTCGATAATATCGATATATCGCACTAAAAAACTTCTGAAAAGTCACAGCAATATTTATCTTATTTAGCAATTTCATTATCAACATGTCGCCTTCAAGAAAACAATGTAACTAACTAGCTTCCGAAGAACATTTTCCATTTTTATTCCATTGTAGATTAAAATTTTAACATGCATAAGCTTAGTATTTTTTTATTTTCACAAAATTCGCATGCCAATGCTGCAAAGCTGATTAATAGAGCTGTCAAACTATCGACGATACTATCGATAGTATCGATAGTCTGGTCACATGAAATAACTATCGATAGTTATTTCATGTGACCAGACTATCGATACTATCGATAGTATCGATAGTCTGGTCACATGAAATAACTATCGATAGTTATAGTACTATCGCCATTATCGTTTCATTGACAGCGTATTTTCTTTCCTAGCGCTTCTGATATTTGCACTTATTGTTCAAAGATAACAAAAATTGCCAGCATTATTTCATGAACGAACGAATATAGATCACCCAGGATGGTGTGCGATAAAGAAGTATTATTTTTGCAGTGACGTAATTTTTTCGCCGCTATGTGAATGTAACTTGTTGAAACCATGTGTGTAGGGTGGCCAGATATTATAATGACATAATCAGTACAGTTGGGATCAAAAATTAGTACAAAGCCATAAAAATCAGCTCACTTTTAAGCGTGTTTTTTATTATTAACTATATAACAACCAAATAACAGCGCATTAATTTAACAAAAAATAACTAATAGACTTTTAAATACATATAGTATTATCAATATAAAAATTCATTACTTTAAAACAAGTCAAAGGTATTACGTATGTATGTACAGTTGTGCTCAGGAAAATAGTAGTAAAATGTATTGACAGGTTTTGAAAATTTTTCTTTCCTTACTTAATTTTAATTTTTTATAAAAATATAGTTAATTCTATAACAAAAGACATGTGAGTTGAAGTCTCAAACTTTCTGGAAAATTTATAAAAATTTAAAAAAAAAAAGAAATTGTAGCCCATTCAGTTTCAGTAGAAGACGAGCTCGAGTCAGAATCTGTTTGCATATTTTAAGCTACAAATTTAAAACATATTTAGTTGGTGTGCTTATTAAATACAACATTCACATTAAAATGTTGACTAAAAGGTATATTACCGAATTATCGCTAAACGAATTTTCGAGTACGAACGAAATTCAATAGTAGGCATGTTTTATTCAACCATCACAAGCAAATAGCTAATAGCTTAAATTTCTGGACAAATAAAACACGGCTAGTGTTAAATGTGTATGTGCAAGTAAAATTACAGGTGGTCGAACATCAAAAATCAAAGTAAAGCTACATATATCATGCCCGACATTCATCACTAGAGTAAGACAGGAGGTCCTTGATATGACCCTCAGGAACAATATGGGTAACGATCTGGTCAGGCAATGGAGGGTGTCCACGGAGCTTTCCATGTCAGACCATAGAATTATCCAATTTGTGCTGGGAGCGGAGGTCAAGGCTTACGCTCCGATGAGGAACCCCAGAAGCGCCAATTGGGACAAATACAGAGAGCTCTTAGCTTTGAACCTACCGGGTTTAGAGAGGGAAAATAACAGAGAGGGCTGTTTTTCGCTAGAAAATAAGGTTAACAGGCTAACGAACATTATGACCGACGCCTTTAACTACAGCTGCCCCGAGACCAAACCAAACCTGGCGTCCAAAAACGCTTGTTGGTCAAGGGAGCTCTCAGCGCTCCGGAAAGAAGTGCGCAGGCTATTCAACAAGGCCAAGGTTGGGATGAATATGCAGCTAAGCTAACGATATACAGCAAAGAGATTAGGAAGGCGAAGAGAACCAACTTCAGGACCTTCTGTGAAGGTATTTCGAATACCCCAGCAGCTGCAAGGCTACACAAGGTTCTAGCTAGAGGAACGGTGTAAACGGAACTTGCGCTCAAACGCAGTAACGGCACCTACACTAGAAGCTTAGAAGAGAGAGCTATCACTCTGCTTGAGGCACACTTCCCGGAGGCCACCCCCATTGAACTGGAGCCAGAGGTTGGACGGACCAGACCGCGACCATCTGACTGGAAACTGGCCAGAAGCTTATTCACCCAGAATTCAGTCGGATGGGCGCTGGGCTCGTTCGAGCGATTCAAAGCCCCAGGTGTGGATGGCGTCCGGCCAGTCACGTTACAACAGGGTGGAGAAACCCTAACACTGCACCTGGTGGAGATAATGAGAAGCAGCCTTGCGGAGGCTAACATTCCACAGCTGTGGCGTAGGGGGCGAGTAATCTTTATCCCGATAGAGGGTAAAAGAGATTATTCGCTAGTGAAGTCATTCAGACCAATAAGTCTTACCTCCTTTGTCTTGAAGGCAATGGAGAAGATAGTGGACAACCATATCAGACATAACATTCTGAAGGCAATACCCTTATACCCCTGTCAGCACGCATATAGGGTTGGTAGGTCTACGGACACAGCCATGTACCAACTGAACGGAAATTCGGGAGGCCTTCGAATGTGGAGAAATTGCTACCCCCCTTCTATGGAGCCTAGTAGTGGATGAACTCCTTCAGCTTCTCTCTGACAATGGTATCCGCTGCCAAAGCCATGCGGACGATATAGTAATCATTGCCAGAGGGAAGTTTGAGAGCACCCTCTGCGACATCGTTCAAAGAGGCCTAAGATTAACAAGGGAATGGTGTGCCAAGTTAGGGCTGAGTATAAACCCAGCCAAAAACCGCCATCGTTCCATTCACTAAGAAGAGGGCCCTACCGAGCATGAGGGACATTACCTTGGGTGGGGTCGTGGCCAATGTCGCCAGCGA
>NW_016158311.1:131872-144492 GCF_001687245.7 Rhagoletis zephyria | reverse complement strand
TGAAGATGAAGATGAAGATGAAGATGAAGATGAAGATGAAGATGATATAGTGTATCAGAAATTCATATCTACATAACAAAGTTCCACACGCGTCAAAAGTGCATTACACTTATTTTGTCACTAATGCAAACAAATTGTGGTTCACACGAAATATTATGGAATTCTGATTTCTGCTTACACTGCATTCTCCCATAAGCATATTTTGCTAAGCTAAGCCAATGTGCATATGTATGTGCATAAGTGTTTGGCTGCACTTACATGTGCTCGTAAGACTAGTATGTAAGAAGAAGAATAAATATGTATGCAAATAAGACAACATAGAATTAAATAAGTTTAAATTTGTATAAATTAGGAAAGAAATAATTAATAAAGAGCAATATTCGATAAGCGCTCGACTGGGCCACAACACATATCTTGTCGTTTTATTACATGGCGATCCTGCCAGATCTAGCGGCAACTTGCCTTTTTTAGTGTCAAGCTGCCTTTATGCCGCAAAATATCCTGCCAAATCTAGCGGCAAGTTGCCTTCGTACTGGCAAAACACAGTTAGTAGCTGCCGTAGCTGTTAACATAAAAAAGCTACACAACCTCGCCAACCGGGCAACGTTTCGACCTCAAAATGAGCAAGTTGGTGTGCATTGCCAAGCAGAAACCTCATTTCGGCGAACAGGCCTCAGCAAAAAACTGCGTGACGCTGAACGTTCTAATCAGAGGCTCATACAAGCTTATTTGAAAATTTACAATGGGAAACTTCAGGTAAAAAGCAACCAGGACGATGTCTCTATATAGGCTGCTTAGCCAAGCCAGAATTCCAGACGGGAAAAGGAGAAAAAGGCGTCGTTAATTTAATATCAAAATAATAATTATGAATATTTTGGCAACCTAACGGCTGCCTATTGATTGGCAAGAATTGAAAGATTCTTGCCGTTATTTAAATTATTTAATATTTAACTAAAATTCTAACAAAATAATTTGGCAACCTAACGGCTACCTATTTAGTGGCAAGGATCGAAGATCCTTGCCGTTTACCCCACGGCCGTTTATTACTAACAATGTATACCTAAATTATTTAATATTCTATATTTATTTTCATAAAATGGGTGGACAAACATCAAAAATAGATAAGCCTAATGGTAATGTAGTAAACTCCATTGAAATAATAGATCATAGCGTAGCATTAAATACCATCAAGATAATGATTTTGATTATTAGTATTGCAAGCTGCAAAAGCTTATTTTTTAAGATTTACTCAGCACATAATACATTTCTGAAAAAGAGGTACATGAGCCGTGCTGGCGGTTTAGATAAGGTTTAAACAAAATTTTATTTATTTTTTACTCTTTCTCTTAGCCTCCTTTCCTCAATGAGCAAATGGGAAGAAATTTTTAAAACACTCGTAGAAGAAAAAACGACAGCAGAAAAATCTTACAAGTGCATAAAAAAGAATATAAAAATAAAAGCAGAAACAGTAGTGAAACATCTCACACTAATATTAGATTCATTAAATAGATTAGGTTCGGCAATACGTAGTGTAAATAGCCAACTAACTAGCAGTCACCAAATAGAGGCATACCAAATATTATCTAGTGTTTGGAACAATTTGGTATCCTCACTAGCAAGGTATAACATAGAGAAGACAAAACCAACTAATATCGAACAAAATATACAAATAGACTTTAGCACTTACTTGTTGGAGTACCCCTCTGACCTAGACGAAGAACAAAAAGGAATCGAGTGTCAGATACTAAATTCCCAAACAACAAACGTCAAAATGGCACAGACAACAGTAGAATTCATTAAGACAGCTTCGTCAATCCTACCTGAATTTGACGGTAAGCAAGGGAACCTATATAGTTTTTTAGATGCTCTTGATATCCTGGAACAAATCGAGGATAGTCATGAAGTCATAGCAATTTCAATGATAAAAACCAAGCTAAAAGGTAAAGCAAGAAACTTTATGTATGTATGTATGTATGGTAATGGAAATTCAATCCGAGAGATAAAGCAAAAATTAAAATCGACTATTAAAGGTGAGTCCGTGGAGGTTTTGACAGCAAAACTACTGAACATACAACAACGTAGTAAAACTGCCAACCAGTATACTACTGAAATAGAGAAACCAACAAAATCATTAGAAGGAACATACATATCTGACGGATTAACCCCAAAATTAGCAACCAGATATGATACACAATCAGCTGTAAAAGCCATGTGCAAGAATTGCTCTAATGACAAGGTAAAAATGATAATGCAAGCAGGAACGTTCACATCCATGAACGAGGCTATATCAAAATCTACAAACAGTTGTACTGAAATAGCGGGTAGCCCAAACTCAGTTTTGCACATACGCCAACAAGGCTACTACCGCGGTAGCTTCCGTAGAGGTTACCAAGGTAACGGCTGTAGAGGTTATCAAGGTAATAGATTCAGGACACCGCCCCGATACAACAATAATTCAAGACAAAATAATCACTTTCAAAACAGGAATAGAAATTTTAATAATCAATCGCGAACTAGTCGCAATGATTCTCGCAATGTTCGTAACTGCAACCAGCAGGAAAACCAGCAAACTCTACTTCAACAGTAGATGCCAAAAAAGTGCGCGTACTTAACCTACACCTAAATAGCTACATATCTTCCAAAACTTCTTTAACCCTCTAGTAGGCCAATTTTTTTATGATTTGAAAAATTCAGGAATGGGTGATTTTAGCACGAGAAATCCCAAAATGATGTCCATTTCGATCTGTGACAGTAACTTTTTCCTACAGGGGAGAAAAACCAAGACCGTCTGGAGACGGGCTCGCCGATATACTTTGACGTATTTTCAGCTTTCTCTTACACAATGTTTACCTACGAACCGGCAATCCCGTCTGCAGACGGACAAAAATGCAAACTGGGTTTTTATATGTCGGCAAGCCGGTCTGTGTTCGAAAGCAATTTTCTCCATTTCGAATGGTGACATAATTATAAAACTTATATTAAAATACGGTGCTTTTAACTACGAAATCCACCGAATATGTTTATATCAAAAAATTTTTCAAAATAAAAAATTTCTTTAATTACGAAATTACTAAATAGCAAGAAATAGTTAATTTTAACCGTGTCTTTCACAATCTGTAATTCAACTGCTGATTAAAATAAAACGGATTGACATAACGGATTCAAATTAACCTCGCCGTAAGGGTAAGATTTTTGTCTAAAGATCGTGCCTTACGAATATAAAAAAACAAATTACACTCTACGGCAAAGTATTTTTTTTTTGTGTATTGGACCAAACCAATTTTTTTTAAGAGCTTGAGGTATAGGTAAAACAGTGACTTCTCCGTTTTTCGAAGTTGGCCTCCGAAATCGAGATATGGGCCTTCGAAGATCGAAATAGGACCTTTGGTAAAAAATTATATTAAATTATTACATGTAAATAACTGAAAACCTAAAAATATAGGCGTAGTACCCCTTTTGCTCTTATTTAAATGGTATACAAATTTTTTTGTGCAGACTTATATTACAGGTGCTATAAGGGGTTAAAGTTCCGGTCTTCGAAAAATTAATTTCCTTATATTACAAAAAATGTTGAACAGATTTTTAAACAATGCATATCGTTGTAAAGGTGATTAAATCCGCTTANTAGAGGTTACCAAGGTAACGGCTGTAGAGGTTATCAAGGTAATAGATTCAGGACACCGCCCCGATACAACAATAATTCAAGACAAAATAATCACTTTCAAAACAGGAATAGAAATTTTAATAATCAATCGCGAACTAGTCGCAATGATTCTCGCAATGTTCGTAACTGCAACCAGCAGGAAAACCAGCAAACTCTACTTCAACAGTAGATGCCAAAAAAGTGCGCGTACTTAACCTACACCTAAATAGCTACATATCTTCCAAAACTTCTTTAACCCTCTAGTAGGCCAATTTTTTTATGATTTGAAAAATTCAGGAATGGGTGATTTTAGCACGAGAAATCCCAAAATGATGTCCATTTCGATCTGTGACAGTAACTTTTTCCTACAGGGGAGAAAAACCAAGACCGTCTGGAGACGGGCTCGCCGATATACTTTGACGTATTTTCAGCTTTCTCTTACACAATGTTTACCTACGAACCGGCAATCCCGTCTGCAGACGGACAAAAATGCAAACTGGGTTTTTATATGTCGGCAAGCCGGTCTGTGTTCGAAAGCAATTTTCTCCATTTCGAATGGTGACATAATTATAAAACTTATATTAAAATACGGTGCTTTTAACTACGAAATCCACCGAATATGTTTATATCAAAAAATTTTTCAAAATAAAAAATTTCTTTAATTACGAAATTACTAAATAGCAAGAAATAGTTAATTTTAACCGTGTCTTTCACAATCTGTAATTCAACTGCTGATTAAAATAAAACGGATTGACATAACGGATTCAAATTAACCTCGCCGTAAGGGTAAGATTTTTGTCTAAAGATCGTGCCTTACGAATATAAAAAAACAAATTACACTCTACGGCAAAGTATTTTTTTTTTGTGTATTGGACCAAACCAATTTTTTTTAAGAGCTTGAGGTATAGGTAAAACAGTGACTTCTCCGTTTTTCGAAGTTGGCCTCCGAAATCGAGATATGGGCCTTCGAAGATCGAAATAGGACCTTTGGTAAAAAATTATATTAAATTATTACATGTAAATAACTGAAAACCTAAAAATATAGGCGTAGTACCCCTTTTGCTCTTATTTAAATGGTATACAAATTTTTTTGTGCAGACTTATATTACAGGTGCTATAAGGGGTTAAAGTTCCGGTCTTCGAAAAATTAATTTCCTTATATTACAAAAAATGTTGAACAGATTTTTAAACAATGCATATCGTTGTAAAGGTGATTAAATCCGCTTACCTTCGATATGCATATTTGTATACTTCGCATATCAAAATTTTAGAAAAAGCACATTTAAGAGAAAAAATACCTTTTTTATAAAAAAAAATATTTTAAACAAAAAAATTACTGGCCGATTTTTAAAAAATTGGTATCGTTTCTTTCATTTGATATACATATTTGTATACTTCGTTTATAAAACTTTGAGAAAAAACACATTTAAAAGAAAAACTACCTTTTTTTTAAAAAAAAAATATTTTAAACAAAAAAATTAATAACCGATTTTTAAAAGATTGGTATAGTTGTAAAGGCGATTAAGCCTTCTTTCTTCTGATATGAATATTTAATATGTAAAAAAAAAATTTACAAAAAATTACTAACCGATTTTTAAAAAATTGGTATCGTTGTAAAGTCAATTAAACCCCTTTCTTGTGAAATATGCATACTTCGTATATAAAACCTTGAGAAAAACCACATTTAAAGGAAAAAAACTTTTTTTTTATAAAAAAAGAATATTTAAACAAAAAAGTACCAACCGATTTCTAAACAACTTGTACCGTTGTAAAAGCGTTTAAACCCTCTTGTGGTAGGCATACTTGCATACTTCGTGTATACAAATTTGAGAAAAACACTTAAAAGGAAAAAATACCAATTTTTTCTTATAAAAAATATTATAAACGAAAAAATTACTAATTAGTAATACAATTGAATACTTTATTTAAACAAAACATAAAATTACATTAATTACATTGCAATTTTATATAGAACCTGTTATGTAAAAAATCAAAAACTATGGTGTTTTTATATGCCTTAGACTTCTGTTACATATACTTTCGCTTTATTTTTAACGGGGCTGTGGGTGAACAAGACTAAACACTATTAATTATTTGTTTTAGTTAAATACGGTATTCAATTGAATTACTAATTAGTAATTTTTTTGTATTTTTTTTTATAAGAAAAAATTGGTATTTTTTCCTTTTAAGTGTTTCTCAAATTTTTATATACGAAATATACAAATATGCATATTAGACGAAAGGGGGTTTAATCGCCTTAGCAACGATGCTAACTTTTTTAAATCGGTAAGTATTATTTTGTTTAAAATGATTTTTTTTTTATAAAAAAGGTATTTTTTTATTTAAATGTGTTTTTTCTCAAAGTTTTATGTACGAAGTATACAAATATGCATATCAGAAGAAAGGGGATTTAATCTCCTTTACAACGATAGCAACTGTTTGAAAATCGGTTAGTAATCTTTTAGTTTAAAATATTTTTTTTTTTTACAAAATAAGGTATTTTATCTTTTAAATGTGTTTTTTCCCAAACCTTTATGTACGAAGTATGCAAATATACAAATCAGAAGAAAGGAGATTTAACTGCATTTACAACGATACCAATTTTTTAAAAATTGGTTAGTAATTTTTTTGTATAAAATATTTTTTTTTTATAAAAAAAGGTATTTTTTTATTTAAATGTGTTTTTCTCAAATTTTTATGTACGAAGTATATAAATATGCATATCAGAAGAAAGGGGATTTAATCACCTTCACAAAGATACCAATTGTTTAGAAACGGTTTAGTAATCTTTTTGTTTAAAATATTTTTTTATACAAAAAAGGGATTTTTTCTTTAAATGTGTTTTTTCTCAAATTTTTTATGTACGAAGTATACAAATAGGCATATCACAATAAAGGGGGTTAAATCGCCTTTACAACGATATGAATCCTTTAAAAATCAGTTCAAAATTGTCTGAAGCATTAAGTTTTCCATATTTTGAAGATCTGATCTTTGACCCGTTATAGCTCCTGTAATATTAGTTTTCACAAAAAATTTATATACCATATAAATAGGAGCAAAAGGCGGACCACGTCCGTATTTTTACTTTTTTTGCTTTTTACATGCAATAATTAAAAATAATTTTTTACCAAAGGTCCAATTTCGAACTTCGAAGGCCCATATCTCAATTTCGGAGGCTAACTTCGAAAAACGGGGAGCTAACTTTGTTTACTTATGACTCAATCTCTTTAAAAAAGTTGGTTTGGTCCAATACCCAGCCGAGTGCTGTACAGTGTTATTATAGGTGCACTAAAAAGGTGTTTAGTTAACGAGGCGGTTCAGCCTACTAGAGGGTTAAATAATTCAATTTCAACTCTCTTGATAGACACAGGAGCAGACATATCAATTATAAAAAAGGGTCAAATTGATAGTAATATTACAATTAATAATTCACAAATAACAGATTTGAAGGGCACAAGCACTCTAGGTACAGTCAAAGCAGATTTAAAAGGAGATGATATCTTAATTAGACACACATTTCATATAGTAGAGGACAATTTTCCAATTCCATGCGATGGAATTCTAGGGTTAGGCTTTATAAAGAAATATAATTGCATTTTAGATTATCTAAGTAGGGATGCCCAAATCAGCACATATGTGTCGCGGGCGACTGCGCGTGCAAAGCTTTGCACAGCGGTGCTGGGCAAGCGCGGAAGCAAAAAGTTATCGGAAGGGGAAAACGAAGTCAACGGAATAGTAAGATTGTATGTGTGACAGTGATGGAAAATGAGTGTGCATTGTGCCATTTTCGGCCCTTTCGGAAGCAGCCGGCACCTTCAGCACAATCGATTGTATTTCGGCACTATTTTTTCGTAACTCCATGCAACTAATAAATATTTCTTTCGGATCCGCAATTAAAAATATTTTTTTTACATTTAATCGTATGTGCTTAAACTGATAAATGATATAAACATAGAAACGCAAGCAAAAGAATCTCGCTTCCACATTCTGCATATGCGCTTAACATTTTTGCTTAAACAAATTTGTCGAAATTTTATCTCTAAAGCAAATATTAAATATCATTTAATATATACTTTAGATTTAAATAATCATTTTTAGTGGTGGGCGAGTCCGAGATGTTTAAATGATCGAGATAGTACATTCAATTCGCGTAGATTTTTGAGAACTTTTTTCGTTGAAGGTGTTGCACTTTTTTTCCATACTGAAATTTGTGTACATCATTTATCATTGTCTAAGAAAAACTATAAAATAAAGCTTAATTTAAAATATAGGAATAAAAAACAACAACGCTACACGCGCATTCATCCATATAACATAAAATGCGAACGTTCGTTATATGGAAGAAAGTGCGCAACACCGCAAACAGAAAAATTCAAAAAATCAATGGTATTTTCTAGACACTTCAAACTTGCACCTTATTATACTAGAATGAATGGGCTACAAAATTATTAACCCAAAACATGTCTACAAATTCTGAACAAAAACTGTGAAAATTTGATGAAACTTTGTTGATTTTTTTCATTCCTTCAAGTTTCGATTTATTTGCAAGGTTTTTGTTTGATAATGAGCTACAATTTTATAAAAAAAAATAATTTAAATTATTTAAAAAAGTAAAATTAATACCGGGTGACCGTGTAATTTTGTCAAAGATGAAGACAATGATGATAAAACATTAATACACTATATAGGTCAGTTCATATTAATGAACATAAAATGAGATCACTATCGATAAAATGGAAATCCTCAAGGGAAATTTATAATTTCAACGCATGGAATTTACATACGTTTTTTACTTTCAACCTCCGAATTGCTCAATTACTTCTATTTCTGCAGGATCGCCATAAGGTAAATTGCATTTCCAAAGATTTTTTCAAAATAATTGGCGATGAGGGATATTTCACCCGCCGGTGATAAGAAATCGCAATCATCATAACGCACATCACTAATATTACTGTTCACAATCACGTTTACATTCAAAATTACAATTCATAAATTCCTCTTGTAGCAAATATGAAATATAGGTATATCCATTTTCTTAAATGAAACGGATTAAGAATCAAAGTGCTAGAAGAGATTTGAGCGTTTGGTACAAAAAGTATTTTTAATGTCGAAATTGTACTTAAAATCGGCAAATTGTACTTTTGTACATTTTAAAATTAATTGTACTGAAAAAAGTACAATTGTACTTAAAATATCAACACTGTTTCACTGGCGCTGTACTTCCTGCAGCGATGCCAGATTTGAGCGTACCCAATTTTTTACCGATAATAACTCATGCGAGGGATTTGGGTATTGGGCATTTTACAAGCCTATTAGGAAGTATACACATCTGTGTTCGTATAGAATAGTAGCTTATGTCGGAAGACTGGCTTTAGTATAATGAACCATTCGCAGCATACGATTGCGAAACACTCACTGGCGCCGAGTCGTTGAAGAACTCTTGGAAAATAAACGTAAAAGACGGTAATGTTAATGGCGATGCTAGCAAGTCAATATTCGTATAAAGTTTCATAAAAAAATTCCTTGTGGTTTAAAGAATATAGGAAGTAGTACATTTTACTAAAGTCAGCCTCCCGACATAAGCTACTATTTCATACGAACACAAATATATTCGTCTACAAATAATGTTGATTATATTAATTAAGTCCTAAGATAAGTTTGTGAATCTTATCAGTGTTCTATGTAAGAACCAAAAATCAATACCCTCGCCAATTAGAACTTTTGCTTTAAAAGAAAAATATACATAGCGCATTTACTCAATACTTGGTCTGGCATCACTGTTTCAGCATTGATGTGCTCAGCTCACTGTTGCAAAGTTCGTGCATTTTGCACTAAATTTAGTGCTTTTGGTAAACCTAAAAGCCAAAATAATTGGAATTCAATGCTTGGTGCGGTATTTAGTGATGCTTTTTTNAAAAACTGACAATTCTGAAATTTTATTCCCCATCAAAAATTAACAGAAGGCATTTTTATTGCTAACGCCATAGCAAATAAATATCAAACGTTTGTTAGAATCATAAACACCACAGACAAAAACGCAGTTACTCAAAATTACAATGTAAAAGCAAAAAATTTAACTGACTACATACTAATTAAAAACCCTTCAGAAAATAAAAATAATAGTAAAGAAAAATTAGAGAGACTAAATTCATTGTGCGCAGAATACATAGACATATTTGCATTAGAAACGGAACCTATTACTGCCAACCATTTTTATAAACAAAAAACTACATTTGAAAGATGAAACACCAGTTTATGTAAAAACTTACAGATTACCACAGGCTCACAAGGATGAAATAAATAAACAAGTAAATAAACTAATTCAAGATGATATAATAGAACCACCTATGTCAGAATACAATAGCCCCATCCTATTAGTACCTAAAAAATCACTACCAGGTAACAAAGAAAAAAGATAGAGATTAGTAATTGATTACAGAGCAGTAAACAAAAAATTCGTCGGCAGCTGTGGTGTAGGGGTAGGCAGTGCGCGCTTTCACTCACCAGCACCTGGGTTCAAGCCCTGGTCAAAGCAACATTGCAAAAAATGTAGAAAAAGGTTTTTCTTAACAGCGGTGGTCCCTCGGCAGGCAATGGCAAACCACCGAGCGTATTTTTGCCATGAAAAACAGCTTCTCATAAAAATACAATCGCCGTTCGGAGTCGGCGTAAAACTGTAGGTCCCTCCGCTTTGTGTGACAATATCAAGGCGCACGCCGCAAGTTGGAGGAGAAGCTCGGCCAAACACTAACATATGTGTAAGCGCCAATCTATTATTATTATTATTAAATAAAAAATTAACTGCATACAAATTTCCACTTCCAAGAATTGATGATATCCTAGATCAATTAGGAAGAGCAAAATACTTCTCATGTTTGGATCTAATGTCCGGTTTTCACCAAATAGAATTGGACCCGGATTCTAAAGATGTTACATCGTTTACAGCAGACGATGGCATTTATCGTTTCAAAAGATTACCCTATGGCTTAAAAGAAGCACCCAATTCCTTCCAAAGAATGATGAATTTAGCATTCTCAGGTCTTAAGCCCTCACAAGCATTTTTTTATATGGATGATTTGGTAGTATTAGAATGCTCCGAAAAGCATATGATGAAAAATCTGCGGGAAATATAATTTGAAGTTACATCCTAATAAAAGTTTATTTTTTAGTCAAGAAGTTACTTATCTTGGAGATAAATGCACAAGCAAAGGAATTTTACCAGATCCAAATAAATTCGAAATTATTCAAAACTACCCAACTCTCAAAACTGCTGACGAAGTCAAACGATTTGTTGCATTCTGTAACTATTACCGAAGATTTGTACCAAATTTTGCAGAATACTCTATAATTTTAACAAGAATTTGTAAAAGGAATGTTTCCTTCAATTGGACAGAAGAATGTCAAAGAGCTTTTATTTATTTGAAAAAAGCATTAATTAGCCCAAATATCCTACAATATCCGGACTTTTCTAAAGGTCAAGATCATTCACAAAAGGTGAAATTAATAAAGCAACAATTTAAGAGGAATTGGCAGCAATTCACTGGGCCATTACTTATTTTAGACCATACGTTTATGGTAGAAAGTTTTTAATTAAAACTGACCATCGACCTTTAACATACCTTTTTTCAATGAAAAACCCTTCCTCCAAATTAACCAGAGTTAGATTAGATTTGGAAGAATATGACTTTGAGGTGGAGTATATAGCTGGAAAAGAAAATTATATAGCAGACGCAGTATCGCGCATAGATATCAAAAACCTTAAGGAAATGACAGTAGAAGCATGAAAAATAATGAAAGTTACGACAAGATCGGAAACTAAGCAAACAAATAGTAGTAACATTAACAAAGAAGAAAATAAAAGTCACAATGAGAACCCTGTAATATACGAAGCGCTTAATAAATATGAAGTTAAAAGACATGTCAAGCTCGTTTTTGATCCTCCGGAATTATATTTCAAAAAAGGAAAGAAAATTTGTAGCGAAATAGATACAAGCAACCTAATTGTTGGGGTGAAAATTGACTTAGGACAATTCTTTACCAGGCTTATGAAAGAAGCCGGCAATTTAGGACTTGTAAAATTACAGTTGTCCTTAGGAGACAAATTGCTTAATTATACTCGATTAGATAAATTTATAAAAATAGGTACCAAAGTTCTCAAAAACTTAATTATTGCATTAACTCCGGAGGTTTGTCACATACAAATATTGAAAAAATTAAAAAGATTCTTCACAAATATAACGATGATCCTGTTAATGGTGGCCACCCAGGAATCAATCGTACGACCAACAAAATAAAACAAAAATATTGCTGGAAAAATATAAAAAATTCCAATAAATGCATTAACTGTAAGAAAAATAAAATCAATACACACCTGAAAGAACCAATGATAATAACGGAGAGACCTCCAAAAGCTTTTGATACAGTACAGATCGATACAGTTGGACCATTTCCAAAATCTTTAAATGGAAACGAATATGCACTATGACTAAATATTTAATTGCAATCCCAATAAAAAGCAAACATGCAAAAACAGTTGCTAAAGCAATATTCGAAAACTTCATTCTAATATATGGATGTATGAAAACAATCATAACAGATATGGGAACCGAATATAAAAATAATTTATTTCAAGAATTATGTAAACTTTTAAAAATTGAGCATAAAACCTCAACACCTTACCATCATCAAACTTTAGGCACGGTTGAACGCAGTCATAGAACATTCAATGAATATGTGCGTTCCTACATATCCATTAACAAGGAAGATTGGGATGAATACCTTAGATACTTTTCGTATTGTTACAATACAACACCTTCCTCAGTCCATGGTTACTGTCCTTTCGAACTAGTTTTTGGAAAAACACCTCTGACTTACGAATTCTTACAAGAAAACATAGTTAGCCCAGTATACAATTATGAGGCCTACGACCAGGGTTGCCACTGACGAAAATAAATACTTACCATCTATTTAAAAAAAA
>NW_016158311.1:129614-130625 GCF_001687245.7 Rhagoletis zephyria | reverse complement strand
TTAGTTATTTCAATAAAAAATTTTAGTAGGTAATTTTTCTTTAACCAATGATATTGTTTTTGAGGTCATATTTATGACATCTTCGCGGTTTCCTTCAACTAAAAGCAAAAATGATGAAACTAAAGGCAACAACGAAACTTTATCAATTGAAAAAACTACAACTGGAGTTATTGTAGACAAATACAGTGACTCACAAAATCGCTTGGTGATTTTTTTATTATATTCACAATGTTTTTCAGCTAAAAATTTTGTAATTTTATTTTTGTAATTTTATTGTTTGCGCTTTAACAAAAATCATAAAATCAAGGATTAAATCTATGCATATACCACATTTAGAAGAATTTAACACATTAGCGCCAAAATTTCGAACCTTTATCTCTGAATTTTTAAAACATTTTTGGGTTTACAGTTTTTAGTCCAATGAATTTTAGTTTAACCAACAACCTAAAAATTCCCGCTGATTTTAATATTTTTTGCCACCGGACTTTTGTGTATTTTTTCTTTTTTAAATTATTAACTGCCATTTACATCATAGTGTGTAATGACGTGCCTGTTCATTTTTTTATTTTTATTTGAAGAATCATTTAAAATATTTAGGCAATCAAAAGCTCCGCAGTATTCTAGCAAAATGAGTTTTGAATAGAACACAGTTCAAGTAAAATCCTTTAACAAAAATCTACCAAAATGAAAAAAAATTTACCTTTATACATATATGTAATACTTCTATATTGCTAGTACAATATGATCGCAATGAGTTTCGAAATCAAAGAAAGACAGCCTCTGAAAATTTTGTGATTGTAGAAGTATACGTGTATACCCAACAAGCAAAATAAACTTAAAGAAAGTTTTTTTTTAGTTTTCAATTATAAACATTAAGCTTACCAAACGTTGATTTTTTGTTTATAAAACGCTTGAAAGTAAGCGTAATATAATCGAAAAGGAACATTGGTTATAAGCGTAGAAATATAAACTTGTAATAAATGTTCAAAAGAAAGCTTTTTATAAGCGTAA
>NW_016158311.1:98171-127600 GCF_001687245.7 Rhagoletis zephyria | reverse complement strand
GAGTGTAAACTTATAATAAAGTTTCAAAAAAAGTTGTTTATAAGCGTAACTTACTAAAAATTTTCAAAAGAAAGCTTTTTATAAACATTTTTATAACCCTTTATTTAAAGATATTTCTTTAAAAACTCATACATAGATTGCTTAACATCTAGAAACTAAAAGAAATGCGAATTTTTGGCGGACTCATCTACAGTCGCGAAAATATAAATAGGGAATAGACATTTTAGCACACATATTCACGATAACACACAAAAATTAAACATAAAAAAGTTAATTATTACATCTTGTTGCGTGGTTTCAATTACATGCGGTTATTGGCAAATTGGAAAAACGACATCGATGCAGCTAATATATTCCGCTTCATCGCCGCCATTCTCCTTGATGAAGTTTTCTGAAAAAAATTTAATACATTTTTAATTGAATGTTAAACTAAAAAAGGATAAGGAGAACTCATCATTTGAAGACTCAATGCTCCACCGATTAGCGCAGCGGGAAACTAAGCAAACAAATAGTAGTAACATTAACAAAGAAGAAAATAAAAGTCACAATGAGAACCCTGTAATATACGAAGCGCTTAATAAATATGAAGATAAAAGACATGTCAAGCTCGTTTTTGATCCTCCGAAATTATATCAACAAGGATCCAAGAGCTGCTTGGCTGTCGAAATAGATATTCGCCTACATAAAATTGGTTACACTAGAGAGCAAACAATCCGAAGCCTCCTGTACTGCAGCTACCTCTGCTTGGAAAACGCTACAGTGATCCGGTTGCCTGAATTTCTGATTGATGGAGAGTTTTTTCTGTTTACATTTTTGAATATAAACGAAAATTCGAGCAGCTGTTCGGTAGCTTGAAAATTGCTGCAAACTATACTGGATATTTTCCTCTTGTGAGATAACAGATGACATTTCACGGAAATTTTGTTGATGGACATGTTTTACTGGAGATGTTAAATGCACGTACCAATAGAGATATTTACCTAATTTAAAAACATATGTGTTTATATGTATGTATGGTATTTTAAATGTTGCTACTTTTTCGGCTGATTTAGTATTTTTTTTGGCCATTTGGTACAAAATTCAAAAACCTATTTATCATCCCTGCTCACAAATGTATAAGCATTCTTTTAAAGAGAGGAGGTGTAGTGTATCAGAAATCCATATCTACATAACGCGCCAAAAGTGCATTAAACTTATTTTGTCGCTAATGCAAACAAATTGTGGTTCACACCATATATTATTGAATGCTTGATTTCTGCTTACACTGCATTCTCCCATAAGCATATTTTGCTAAGCTAAGCCAATGTGCAGATGTATGTGCATAAGTGTTTGGCTGCACATGCATGTGTTTGTAAGACTAGTATGTAAGAAGTATAATAAATATGTATTATAGTAAATAAGAAAACATAGAATTAATTAAGTTTAAATTTGTATGAATTAGGAAAGAAATAATTAATAAGAGCCATCAATATTTGATAAGCGCTCGACTGCGCCACAACACATTTCTTGTCATTTTATTACAATGAAGATGAAGATGAAGATGAAGATGAAGATGAAGATGAAGATGAAGATGAAGATGAAGATGAAGATGAAGATGAAGATGAAGATGAAGATGGAGATGAAGATGAAGATCATAAACATAACCTTAAATAACATTAACTTAAATAACGATAGTGACAAAGATAGAGAGGAAGAATGTGATAGGGATAAAAAAGGAGATACAACTGAAGAATGTGCGATGTTATGTTATGGTGTGTTATGCTACATATGTTATGTTATTTAATCTTATGGTATGTCATGTTATGCTATGAAATATTATGATATGCTAAGTACTAAGCTAAACTCCCCTCCACTTAACCCTTTCCAACTAATGTTATTTTACCTCAACTCTACTCACATAATCTATACTTAATTTTAGCGGTTGAATTTCAACCGCTCGGCGAACACTAGTAAGTATGTATAAATATGTATACAATCGATTTTTATATATGTAAATACATATAATCATTCATCTAGAACCTTATCGAAAACCTACCTGAAAATCGAAAAGCTACCGTTTTTGAAATCGGNTGTTATTTTGGCGGTTGGGGCTCGATATGTAAATACATATAATCATTCATCTAGAACCTTATCGAAAACCTACCTGAAAATCAAAAAGTTACCGTTTTTGAAATCGGCACTTGCCACGGTTTCAAACTTCACGTATTCTNGCATCTAGAAGCTCTAGGAATATTTCTGCATCAAAAAGAGAATTTTGAAAAAAATGTCGCTTATGTTATTTTGGCGGTTGGGGCTCGATATGTAAATACATATAATCATTCATCTAGAACCTTATCGAAAACCTACCTGAAAATCAAAAAGTTACCGTTTTTGAAATCGGCACTTGCCACGGTTTCAAACTTCACGTATTCTAACTCGGGAACATCCAAACAGCTGCGTAATTGCTCATCATCATCGACTGCGGGCTCGGTTTTTTTCTCCACAACTTTCCGTGCTGCTACCATTCACTAGGGTGGAAAACTGTTCCCTCCATAATTTATGTACTTTCTGGACATCGGTCACCAGATCGCCATTGTTCTTACAGCAGTTCGTCCTGGTCTTGAAACCTTCCGTAAGTCGCCTAACTCACACACAGAATTTTTGCGAGGAACATCTTTCCTCAAAAATACAGTGGTCGGCGTAGCTGGAGTAGGACCCACAAGGGCTATTTTTTTGTTGTAAAAATGACATCGACGTCGACATCGACAACCATAAAAGCGCCGAATATTATTTTCAAAAACTGGAAACAAATTTTTATTATTTCACCAAGAAACTTATGGCCTTATTCATAAAAAATAAAGTAGCTTTATAAAAGGTGTATATATTGAAAAATTTATGAAAACGTCAATTTATAAAGCTCTTTAAACCTACTATATTTTTTATGAATAAGGCCATTAGTTTTAAACTTGTATGTATACATATTATAAGTAATCCATTTTTGTTATATAACATAGAATAATCAATGTTTCAAACACGAAAAATATTTGACAAATTTATGGCTGCTTTTGTTTTATGAAGGGATCAGTTATTTTAAAAATCACAATAACCATTTGTTTTTGCCAATATTTGGGGGTGTTTTTCAAAATACACTATAACTATAAATTGATATATTTTAACGGAAAACTTTAGAAAATATATTATTTTATTCTCAAAATACTTACCCGTATAATAAATTTATTAGCCACAATATTGTTACCGCTTGGAAAATGACTTAAAACTAAGAGTGGTAATTTTCCGATAGTATCGATAGTGTTAAAAACTGTCGATAGTAGACCGAAACCCAAAACCTCTCTCTCTAGTGTGCAAAATCAATTCGGAGTCACCATTCTTTTCTAACAGCCAACTGTACGTTGTGTGCTCTCGCATTTGTAAGCCTTTGGCCCTCTATACTCGTATTTACTGATAGGCAAAGAAAGAAAGTCGTGTACCGCATAGCAGTCGAATAATCATGATATTTTGAAACCTTTATTCCATTCCAAACAAAGTTAAAACAAAAAATCATGTGAAACACTTCAGCCATCACCGTTCGTTAGTTTATTTAAGTAATATTGTACCAATTTCACTTTGTCATCAACACATTTCCCTTAACAAACCTTATTAAGAACAAGTATTATATTTTTTCTTCTATGTATTCCTTGTTTTAGAAATACATTTTACTTGTATATTTAAATTTTACATTGTATTTTTCCTGTGTTACTTTTTTGGCAGAAATATATATGAACGCTTGATTATAGGTGTTTTTTTACACGCATCTACTCTTAATGTGCAAAAAAAACAATCATCGGCAATTTCAATTTAACAACAAGTAATTTTGATTTTATCGACAATTATTCATAAGGGCACATAAAGTTTGTCGCTAACAGCTCCAAACAAATTTTAAGCGCAGATACGTATGCGCATGATACAAAAAAGAAGGTAGTTTCAATAAACAACTTTTTGATTAAAAAGCAGATTTCTGACATTTGCTCAATTGTGAAAAATTCGAAACGACGTTACCCAATTTAAATTTTTTGGTGTAGGGGATTTTATATCATACATTTGGGGTTTTAAATAAATATAAAAGATGTATCAACCTTTACCTTTTAAAAATAATTATCATCTTATCTTAAAAATGTTTAAATTTCACATTAAATTCGATAACCACTCTCCAAAATCATTATTTTTAGATTGATAAAATTTTAGTGAACATATCCTCGGTGATACTGCAAAACGTTCTATGTCACTTATTACCTCTGGTGCTTAACTGATCTGTATCTGGTCGCTTCTGGCAATCGTTCATCTTCGTCAGCCAAAGGTAGACAGTTTCGTCATTCGTTTGTTAGGGTGTAGCGATTTGCAGATGCATTCCGGTGCAAGTAAAAGACCATCCAAGTGTCAAGGGTACTAATAGACATAGAGCGATTTGCAGTATCACCGGCGATATTTTACATTTTTTTAGTGTCCTTATGTCATCTGATTATTTCACAATATAGACATTCGTTGTTGTTGTTAGCCTTTGACTTTTAATAAAATTATGACATTTCATTAAATTCATGCTACCTGATCACGAGTAGTAATATTTTCTTTTAAGCAGAAGATTTCATCAGTCCACTCAAAGATGTCGAATATGATGAACCTGGAAATTAATGCATAATCTCCAAAATGGGGAGCGGATGCGGATGGGGTGTGGCACATAAAACCGCACCCATTAGAAAGAGAACGGTCAAACTTTAAGAAAAATCACCCTTTCCTTCTCCGACCACTCTGCAGACCCCTAGGGATCTATTGGAAAATGGGATAAAAGTAGCATTTTGATAGAGAAAATGTAGACTCGGGTTTCGCCAATCACAGGATTTTTGCGCAAATACCTTTCTGCGTTTGTAAGTCTCGGCCGCGCTTAGAAAAAATAACCCTCATCAGTCCAACTCCGGCTACGCTGGCCCCAGTATCTTTTACAAATAAGTCCATATTTCAACACGAATTTATTAATAAATTTTTATTCGAAAGTTTGAAATCTTTATGTAAAACTAGCGTTTAGTCGTTTGACCACACGCGTAAATTAAAATTTATTGATTCGGGTTACGCGTTTGGAAACAATAACCCAAAATTATTGTGCAAATAACCGAACCGTACCCAACAAAATACCTTTTGCTTGTTCAAATTTCGATTCTTAGAACAAAATGATTTTTAAATAAACAAAAAGTTAATAATAAAATTTGAAGGATTTTAGATATTTGGTATGGTAGCACGAAATGTCACAATCTGCTTAATTGTCAGGTTGTTAATATGGCGACAAAAAAGTGAAAATGGAACTACCTTCTTTTATGTATCATGCGTATGCGTGTAAAAAAACACGCCTAATGTTTCCGATTTAAGTAATGCACTTATTTGTCTAAAAGAGACATTACGCTCCCACGGCAACTTTTACCCAAATTGGTAATTGTTTTCAAACTAATTTGTTATTCGGACTTGACAGTTTTTTAATATAATTACTTTATTTGTGACCAATTCAGATTCAATTACCATGCGAATCAAAGATAAATAGTTGAATTAACTAATTACCATGCGAATCAAAGATAAATAGTTGAATTAACTAATTTTGCATTTCTGTTGTTAAAGTAAAGGAAGAATAAACAACCAAAACAGAGGAGTGAAGTCAAAGAAAGACACAAAATCTAACTGTTAAATTTAATTAAGAATCTTCTATACGAAGATTGTAATTCGCATTCGTAACTGAAACTGACGGTGCCCGGGGGAGCTAAGCTAGTCAAAAGTGAAGAATATTTGGTGGTAATTAATCTACAATAAAAAGTTAGTTGTACACTCTCGCAGAAATTACTAATTTCAATTTCCTATTTTAGGGGAAAGATAACTTAAAACTGCCTCTTGTTATAATGGGGATAATATCAATGATCGGGGGGCTAACCAGTTTAAGGTTACCTGAAACACTTCATGAACGCTTACCGCAAACGCTTGAAGAGGGGGAAAATTTTGGTAAAGAATGGTCACTTGAGAATTGTGTGCGCTGCTATTCTAAACAGTTAAGTAAATATTAAAAAACTTGAGTTCTTTTTAAAAGCAAAATAACAAATTTCAGAAAAACAATATCACATATTGAGTCGTACGAAGATTTGGATCTTCTGCAAGCAAAAGTGCTTAAGGAGGCTAAAATACAGACCGGTGAAGAAGTTGGAAACACACAGCCACAAGGGACCTCAATAAAGCGTTTAATGCGTCAAATGAGTGTAATGGATACACAAAAAAAAATTGATGGGACAATGCAATTAACCCACTGGATTTAGATTGACGGTTTCAAAATACCTTTAAAAATTTCTGCCCTCAAACATTTGTAAAACACAATACAATGTCCGTTTAAACCGAGATGTTGATGACAGTTTTTAAACATTTCCATACACATTTGTCATTATCGGTGATTCAACCATCTTACATAATAAATATTATATCAACATGTTAGTTGACAGCGCTAAAGTATACTTTTCATAAAACACACGAATTTTATTACAATCGAATTTATTTCAATACTAGAGAAGATAAAAATATGCGCGAAATATTCCGCTAAAGGTGCTTAAAATAACCACTAAAAACAACCAAGGTTGCGTTTCGCCAGATTCATTTAAGTAGAAATTATTTTAAATTTAATTTTTTATCTAATTCTAGTTGGGATTTTTCAGTTTCAATAAGCTTTTTATTTAAGTGAGTAAAAATATTGCAGCACCGTACTAAAAGTAGTAGTAAAAACAGGGCTGGTATACAAGTAATCAGCTGATACACAATATTGCGGTTTGTGTATATTGATTAGACGATCAGCCATATAATATCTCTGATTGTGGCTATTCGGATTTAATATTTATTTAAGTAAGAGCATACGTCACTTAAATAAAATTAAAAACAAATTAAAACTGACTGGTGAAACCAATAATTCGAAAAGGAGAAGAGATAAGAACAGGCATGGGCAGAGAACGAGCAAACGCTCAAAGAGCATAACCGTGTACGTTTACAGGCAAGAGCGTAACGATGGGAACACGACACGACAACATGCATAATTACCCTGCAGTGAAAAGCTAAACCAGTATGCACAAATTCCAGTTCATGAACTATTATTTAAGGATAACAGTCATACCAGTTCGTTAGGAACCATAATTATACTAGTTCCGCGCAGAAAAAAGTAAGCTAGTTGGTAGAAATTCTAGTTCGAAAACTGGTATTAAATGGGAGAGTCATACCAGTTCGTCATGGACTATAACTATACCAGTTCTCCGCAGTGAAATGCCAAACCAGCCAGTATAAATTCTAGTTCATTAACCAGTATGTGCTAAAGCGACGGCCTACCATTTCGGCTATTTCGAACAACTTATGTGATCAGCCACATCTGTCTTTGAATAGGCATAACCAAAACTAAAACGTGGTTAATTGCTTTCATTACAAATGTCGGCTGTGTCGTCGAGTGAAGACTACCGATTCTGGTTCTGAGATCTCAGGTTCGAGTGCGCGTGGAGGTTGTTAAAGTAAAGTAAGTAAATTAATTTAAATATTTATTTCAATTTAAATATAAAATAAAAATACAGTACATAAATTTAATTTGATTTGGAAAAAACCTAAATACTCAAATACCATAAAAAATGAAAATAAATCATTTTTTGTTCTTTTTAAAACAGTAAATTTAAAAATTACACAAGAGATATAAATAAAAAAAAACCAAATAAAAAAAGCAAAAATAAAAAAAAATCACCCACTGAGATTCGAACTCGGATCTCTTGATTTGGCGTGCCAAAGCTTTACTCTGTCGACCATTGCCACTGTTGCAGCGCCGCGAGCAAAATGACATACTTATGCTTTTCACGGGGGATGAATAGGCAGTCTATCCCGTCAACTGATATAACGCTACTAGTATTTCTACTGGTAGCGTGCTGATGCAGGAGCGGACAATTGACATCTCCTATGACACCGCCATGTTAAAAATACCAGTCGCTAACATTGAAAAAGGATACAACGTGAACTAGTTGGGCTGAAACGCAAACTGGTAGCATTCTGGTTCACAACTGGTAGCTTTCCCTGCAGGGTAATTACGCACACCAACACATTTCTCACTTTTAGCTAACGCTTGTTTGTGGTAGGCAGTGTTGCCAGGTCTTCGGCATGAAAAAACGTCCCTTTTGGTCTGAAAAAACGTCATTTCCTACCCAAAAACGTCTTTTTCAAATGTATGCACAGAGAATTGCTCTTATTAAACTTTTATTGCATACAAAGGTACATACGTATTTACGTAAGGTATATTAAAATATCATTTCGACAGAGCACATTTAAAATTCATTGTAAACTGCTTTGAGATCGTTATATAAAAATAATTTTATACATACACTTGTGATCAGCTGATTAAGTCATCAACATTTTGATCGATTGTGGCTGTTTTTGTTTATTTAATGTTTATTATTTTTCCATAAAAGCCTAGCTTTTTATATAACAAAAAAATATAAATCCACATTTCAAACTTTTTGCAAAAATTATAAAAAATCTGCAAAATTTCTGCTAGATTTTCTCCTTTTTATTCAGATTTTTAGGAATTTTTTTGAGTATGCTATCAAGCCTATTAAATTCCAAGGTAATAATGTGCAAGTTTTAAGTTGCTAAGGAATCGCGTTGATTTTTAGTAATTCTTTTTCTTGTAGCATTTGGTTAGGTAATCGGTTGTCGAAAATGCTAAATTACAGTCTGTAAGAAGGAACATAGCAATATTTCATATATCGTTCTTGCGTTCATTACATTTTCACGGCAGTCTTAAAAAAGTCGCCTACTTTTTTCTGACTTTTTATGCTGCTACAGCTTTTTTGGTGCTTTTGCTAGCATGCGTGTTGCAATAGATCAGCTCTTCCTGATTTGGCTTTTAATTTGTAATTGCAAACATTGCAATAAGCCTCGTAACCTCAAGTGTTTACAAAACCAGCCTTTGAACGCGGGATCCTTAGTCCAAGAATCCAAAAAAATGCGCGTGCGCTTGGTTTGCATCATAGTTAAGTCCTCTCTGTCCAAAGAATAAATATCTTTTGTAGAAAAGTGCTGCGAAGAAATGCTTGTAAAGATTTGTTAAGAAAATAATTCAAAATTAGTTCTACTTACAAGATTTAGTAACAGAGAAAAATTACTGGGAAGTTAAAAACGTAATTTTTTACACAAAAAACGTCCGAACGTCAACAGGATACAAAAAACGACCAAATGACTTTAAAAACGTCAACTTGGCAACGCTGGTGGTAGTGCCCACGACTGGTTCAGAACTCTTCTTCCATGTGGTTATTGTTGTGTTTTTCTCTCTGGGAGAGCAACTGAAAAAAGTTCTGAACGCTTTTGAGTTTTGAACTCAACTTCAACTTTAGTTCAGAACTAAAACGACGAATCCACCTTAAATAAATCTGGTAAAACGCTGCCCAAATATGCTCAATAAAAATATGCACGATAAAATTCCTTGAAATTGATTAAAAGAAAGAGAATGTTATTTCTTAGAGTGACCAGATGAGTCCAAGGAAAAATTAAGCCACTCGCAAGAGAACCCTTGGCCCCCTAATATTTTGTCAAGTAAAATATCTGCTATGTTCGGAGATAATTGGTTACCCATTGGCCTACCATAGGCTTGTTGTTAAAAAGTGTGATTATATGTAAAATAAATTGTTGTCTCCCAAACAAAATATTTTGTATTATTGTATGTACTTACATATGTATATAAAATAACTAAGCAAAAAACCGGATATTAAGGATATTCCAAAGGGTGATTTATTCTGTTTGGCAAATTCAAAAATGTTTTTTTGATTTTGAAATTTTGTATTTATTTATTTTTATACAACATGCATGTACAAATAGGTACGTGTATGAATATGTGTAGATGTATCCTTTCTTTTTGTGAGGTTTTGTTTCATTATGTGAGCGTTATGTTAGTATATCTTCGGTCGGGCGTACAGGTCAACTAGAACCCCTTCGTACGAACAGTATGGTGAAGCGCATCTACGTTCAGGATACTTTTCCCAAACGTGGTGGCCATCTGCTGGATTGCATCAGCGGTAGCTCCAACGGATGCATACACAATCGTCTATTAACGTCTCCTAGTTGTACCAATTCCGCTCTTGGATACCATTCGTATCAGTATTGAATCTAGCAAGAGGTACTCCAAAAGTATAAAGGGTACTCCCCCACGTTTTGTCATTTGTCAGTCGGGCACTTATCACTTTTACTAGAACGAAGTGATGGTGCCGCCTAGACCCTAATCCGACCGAAACGTTAAAAGTAAAGAGTAAGCCAGTAAAAAGGAAGGCACAATACGAGAAGATGAAAAGTAGAAGAATGCTGAAAAGGAAATTAGTTACTGACCAAAAATATGAGAAAATTAAGAAAATTAGAAATGTTCGGTAGTGGTGTGCTGAATCGGTACCGATTTAAAAAGTATCCAATACTTTCGATACTCGATACCGTAATGGTTAGGCTTCTAATAAGAATGCACATAGACCAAAGATATGGAATAAAAGCGATTCAAGGAAACCTAGTATCTCAAAAGTCAAGTTTGGGGGCTAATAGAGCTTTTAATAAAGATTCAAATGAAAATATATATGCATTTTCCATCACCTCTGTGCACAGAATTTCTTCCTGGTTTTGTCCTTCAATGCATATTGTTCAACTTTTGGGCAAGCATCGTCTTAATCGTACTAATTGTGAAGTATATTCATAGTCGATGCAGCTTTTTTTTACAGATATTTTGTTGAAAATTATGTCAAAAAGTTGTAACTAAATTAAGTGTCGAGATCATTTAAAATAGCAATATTTTTTTTTTTATATTAGCTTGAAATTTATATTATGGCGAAGGTTTAATACATGTCTAGAATCGGCATTGGGTACCGAAAAGGAAGTATTGGGCACCGAAATCTTTTTGAAGTTGGGTACCAAGTATTGGGTACCGACAATTCAACATATCACTACTGTTCGGTGAAGGCGAGGTGGCGCATAGGCATGGTGGCGGGCCCCACCTAGCTCTTCGGATGGGAGGGTCGTTCCCATTCACCTTTCCTACACCCACATCAGCAAAAACTTTGTAGGCATGCCTAGTTATGCTAAGTGCAATGAAAAAGTAGTTGAAGGATGGGAGGATGTACAGTGGGAAAAGGAAGTCCTGTCAGTTGGAAGCCATGAGTGTTGCGACTCCTTCCGGTTAGCAACACCCCCTAATCCTGACATAAGTCTGTCTGTCTATTAGTCCGCTACCGGTCCAGTCAAGTGTTTCCACCCACATGTCCCCTCTCCAGACCACACATACACCAAAAAAATGTTCTAGCACTTCATGTTTTATTTCCCTAATCTCTCAACCAAAGAAATATAAATCGTTAATTTCTATTAAATTTTTTATTGCACAACTGATACGTATGCCTAATACAATAGTAAAACGAAAGTTAATTTGCGCAAAAAAAATGTATCAAGTAAAAAATGATCTGAGGCCTATAGGAAAACTTTCGATTCACTAAATCTTGATTCAAGCTTAAAACCAATCAAAAAATAATGAACTTAAGCCGCTTTTTGTTTAATCTTTCTTCGGCTCCAATTTGCCATACATGCTATTTGAACACTTTTGGAGAAATAAGCTATTTAAATATTAAAGGACCAAAGATTTATGTTTTTTTACAAAGCACGTTTTTTTTTGGCTCGCGGACTGGCACTTGTGTACCCTTCGGTTTCTTTTTCTTCTCTGATCGGTTCCTTCAACTTTGCTCGCTACTTAGTGGGCGCATCAATGTATTTTAAAAGCCTTCATCTGATTGGCTATCATCCATCTGGTGACATAAAATACAACGTTGCCAAAGTTGAATTTTTATCTTTACATTCCTTTACTTGCTGAGATAATCTTATTCTCCTGGCCCGACAGATGGCCGTCGCGGTATTTGACATGTCCATCACATGACATGTCATCACCACATTGGCTAATCGCTTCACTCGACATTTGTAAGGTGGCGTTTCCACACTCTTAATTTAGTACAATTTAATTCTTATCTTCTATGACATCTATGACAGATGGCCGCAAAAGCATTCTACCCATAAAAGCGGCTATTTACCTGACTTTATAACTGACCTCGATTACGTTAGGGTTTTCCTTATAGTTCTTCTCTAAAAATAATCTTATTACATGTTGCTACTTTTACATTATTAACATTTCGATTGTGTAGTAACAAAATGCGATATTGAGTGTCGCCCAAATGGGGACGAAAAGGGCCATTCAGATCGTTTATGCTTTGATTAGCCAGTTTTTTATGCGCGACGCTTCTACGATACAGTCGTAAGGCAGTTGAGTCAACTGGCAATTCTCTAGGTCTCCAATTACATACCGGTCGTGAGGCAGGACTTAATGGATCACGTAAGGGCCCCGATATTTCGGTACCAACTTTTTATTGGTGTCGACAGTCATGTCGACGTTGAGTAAAATCACGAAATCGCCCACCGCGTATGTCTCAGGGGGCTTTCTACGTTCGGCAAAGTGCTTCAAGTTGTATTCTTGTGACTTTTCGATAGTGTCAAGAACAGAGGCTCGAGTTGCCTCGAGGTCACACGCGCAATTAACTTCACGTTTATCTTCGAGATGTTGCGTCTGTTCTACGCCAAAGAGTAACGTGCCGCACGAGTGCCCAGTGGTGGAGTGTATGGTATTATTTAAAGGCTCACAAATTTTGCTTAGAATGGCCTTAATGACTCTGTTTACCCTTTCACATGGGAAATATTGTTTTTAAGTAAGTATGCGCTGAATTCAAGGGAAGTGAAGCACGAACCGCGGTCGGATATTAGATGTTTTGGTCTGGTATAATAGCTGAAGTATTTATCGAGGCAGGATATAACCTTCGTTGTGCTAGTTGAGTTAACTGGATATAGGCGGACAAATTTGAAATTTGGTGAACGCGACAATCCCGACAAGGATATGTTTGCGTTTTGAGGTTACACATGGCAGCGGTCCAAAGTGATCAATATGTATGGTGTCGAATGGGATCGGTTTCTTGGGGATGCTGTGCATATTACGCTTGTTCACTCTAGTCTAATTACGTTGCCCTCCATTTCGCTTGGGAAATACAGCTGCAAGTACCCCCTCTTTTCTAAAGACTAGGCTTTCCACCAATTCATAATTCGGTACAGGCTCTAATACTAACCTCTACCGAAGCTTCATTATGCTATCGTCACGGGTTTGTGTTGCCTGAACGTGAACATCTACTTCGACGGCATATACAGTGGAAATCACCTAACACAGTTTAACTGTAGCAGCAACGAGTGACTCGGACCTATCAGCAGTTCCCGCTTTCGGGCAGCGACTAAGCGCATCAACGTGAATCATGTTTGTGCCACCTCTGTGTTGGATGGAGTAGTTGTAGTTCTTCAATTTCAGAGCCCAACTGGCTATCCGCGGATTAAGCTGCTTTTTACATAGCGTCATTGTGGGCAAGTTGCAATTCGTGATTATCTTAAAAGGGATTCCCTTTAAATAAACTCAAAACCGATGTAGTGTATATAAATGGACAAGGTCTCTAACACAAAGCTGTAGTATCTTACCTGTCTGTCTGTTGTGGCCTTCGAAAAATACTTACCGTGTGTAAACGACTGTCAGGTTGCTTTTGGAGTACAGCAGATCCAAAACCTGCTGAGATTGCATCGCAGTGTAGCTCGGTTTGTTTCTTAGGGTCGTTAATAGCAAGTACTGGTGCGGACCTAAGTTTTCTCTTCAGCTCCTCAAAAGTCTGCAGGTACTCCTCCGTCGCCGACATTTTCGGAGCGCGTCTACATGCGCATCGCTGGGGCGTATACCCTCTGAACTAACGGAATATCCTAAATACTCAATAGAATTGAAACCAAACTTGAATTTTCTTTACCTAAGTTCCAGGCCCTTCTCTTTCATTATCCTAAGGACTTTACCTATTAGATTTCCGTGGGCTACAATGATATCATCCATATATACCATTTTTGACCCATCATCGATTAAATCTTTGAAAATTTTATGTACATATCGCTGGAATACCGCGGGCGCAATCTTTAACCAAAGGGCATAAGAACGTATTCGAACTAGCCGTAAGGCGTGACGAAATACGTATATTTGCCGGAATCGAGTGCCATTTTCACGCGAAAGAACCCGTTCCGCAGGTCAAGTGTCGAAAATAACCTTTCTTTGCCTAAATAATCGAGGCAGTCCTCGTAGTGGCAGCGGGAAGTTGTCTCGTATCGTCAGTTTGGTCAGGGGGCGATAGTCAACGCATTGGCGGATCTCACCGTTTTTTCTTTCTAACTAGTACAATCGCGGAATCATAAGGAGAATCACTAGGTCTAATTATATTTTTCTTCAATAATTCATCACTTATTTTCTTCATTTCAACTTTTTCGTAATACGATAGTCTTCTGGGTGCCGAATGGATCGGTTTGTCATTAACTAACTTTATTTGCATCACGCAACTGTATGGTTTAGACTCGATATTAAAGGCCTGCAAATGTTGAACTATAAAACATAGCGACATTTGTCACATCATGCAAGTGCCAGTTCATATTATGTCGCTCATACATGTTTCACAATAACATATGAAGACACTGTCGAATAATTGAAATCAAATCATGCATCAAATCTATGTATGTCAACACAAGCAACACATGCGACACATGCGACATAGTCAGCATTATTAATTACATTTTATATACGGCAAGAGATTTTGTAAATTTGTAAGCACCTATTATAGTAAAATGCATTAAAGAATTGTCTAATTAAAAACGTGTATATATTTTCATCCAAAGCAGGATTAAACAGAATTAAAAATATGCTACAGAAGCACAACGGCGAACAACAGCTTAGCTAAGTAGCAACGACATGCTAAAACAGTAGGGGTATTCTCCAAATCTTGCAAAGCCATTGCACGTAGCACGGATTGCATGGATTGCATAACTTGCAAACACACAACAGCAAAAAACATGGGAAACAACATTTCTTATCGCTGCAAAATATGCAACGCCGAAACCCATGCAAAATAGCATTGAAAGATAAATGCGACCCTGTGCTAGTTGTTTTGTTGTAGGAATTGCTACATATTTCTCTCATTCCTGTCATCTCGCTCACTTCATGTTTTTTTTGCTGTCTCTTGTTATTGTATTTGATACATAATTTCGCTGCTTGCTACCCATGCTTGCTACCACTTTGCAATGGGGTGCTCTCGTACTCTTCGAAATTTGGAATAGTATTTTTGCATTTCGTACAATCCGCGCAACGTGCAAGATTTCGAGAATACCCCTAATATGTTTGAGATGGAATGGCATGGCATAGCACCTTGTTTGAGTTGACATGACATAGCAATGTTTGAAATTTTTCAAAAAGACATTTTTACAGAAAATGTTGAATTTTGCAGTTCTTTATTCGATATCTTCTGATTTGAAATAGTTACACTACAAAGTTTTTTCTAAGGTATGGATATCCTTTTCTTCTAATCCCTGGTTTATGTTTACCACAGTTACGCAAGCAGTTATTTCTGCTGAGTTAACCTCATCAAAAAAATTATCGAAGGGGCATAGGCCTTCGCCTAGGACCGCTAAGAAATCGCGTCAGCTTTTGATTCGTCTACATAAGTAGTCTATCTTGTTTTGAAGTTCATTATCGTATGGTTCTATATAACCCTTTTTACCCTGAACACTAGCAGTACCATTCAAGCTTAGCGCACAGAAATACAATTTTCCATCTAGCAAATGATCTTTTACTTCATTTGAATGCCTTATCAGTTCATGTTTGTTATATTGTTCAGTGAACACAAGTGAATGTTAAATTCTCTTAGAAAGTCTCTACCCAAAATTAGCGGAATTGCCATTGTATCATCAGGCACAATATTCAAAACAATAGACTTTATATTATTTTTGAACTTTATTTCAGTTTTTATTTATCCATATGTTAGCAATCTATAACTTCCTAAACCTCGATAAATTGATTTAGCAGAGGTTCCGTCAATCTGAACTGGAACGGCGGACCTCCGAATAAAGCTAACCGAACTACCGGTATCGAAGAGAGACAGATAATCTTTAAATTCTGTGCATTTAAATTTCTTGGTCAAATAGGCGACACTTACCATATTCATAGATCCCAACTGTTGATAAAATGGTCTTCATCCCTGTTGTCGATTACTGCGGCTACAGTCTTCTTTAGTGCTAAACTCTTCTTCGGTGGCCATGGTCCATCTTCCAGCATCGAAAGCATCAGGCCTTTTCTCGTATGGGCATTTGCTTTGGAAGTGCCCCATGCGAGTGCATTTGAAGCACCGTACCTCCCCGACTTCGGCTTCTTCAAGTTTGGGCGTGCTTGGCTTTGTTGGCTTTGACTTGGTAGCAGCCTCTCGGTTATATAGCCGACAAGAGCTTCTCCGGTGATGGCGTTGCACAGACACGTATACCTAAAGATGTCATCAGCGTTCACCATATGTATGACTCTTTCGAAGTTGCGTATGAAGTCATGCCAACTGTATGCTCTGTTCTCACCATCAAATTTCGTAATGTTATGCTCAAGATCACGAAAGGTCAGACGGCTTGACATGTTTGGCCTGATGGACCTGATGGACCCGACAGCGCTATCGTAATTTACTTCTTGGCATTTGCGCTTCAAATTGGCCACGGGCTTTTGCAGCAGCAGTAGTTCTTGTTCCTTTTGTAGGATTGCTATTTTGCGATCTATGTAAGTCAGTTTCATTGATCTCGAGTTTCTTGCTTGGGTCGAGGGTATGTTTGACAACATTAATGTTAGTAGCGGCTGCGGTTTTGCTGTCAGCGTCGCTGTTAAGAGCGGTAGCAGCGGCGATGGAGCGCGCGTTTATGGTTTTAGTGGCGTCTTTGTTCGTAGTACTGTTTTTATTATTGGTTTTTGTTTTTGGTAATGGTGCGGGCTGTAGTGGCATCTTTGTTAACTTCAGTGTTACAGGTGAATTCTTTAGTAATGACAGCGGCGGTGGTGACATCTTCGTTAATGGTGGCATCTTTGTCAATAGCTGAGGTAGTGGTTAAGTCTTCGTCCGTTTTGAAAATTTTAGTGGCATCGGTGTGATTGGCAGTGCCAGCAGTTATCTCAGCAATATTAATCTGCTGGCTATCCATTTTAATCGGGTCATCGAAGCTTCTTATCTTCTATGACATCTTATTTCATCGAGTCGCCAGATGGACGAAAAAGCATTCTACCCATAAAAGCGGCTATTTAATACGACAACATTTACAATAGTCATTTATACTAAGTAATGCCACATTCGCGTTTCGGCAGATTACAAAATAAAAAATCCTTTTTCACCTAAAAGTGACATTCTTAGGGACACGAATTTCGATACGATACGATACCATATCGATATTTTCTGCATTCGATACCGATATTTTCTACTCGATAGTTTTAAAACGATATTTTTTGGAATCGAATACCATAACCGTAGTATCGTATCGAATGTCATAAACTCACATTCCAACACTGAGGGAAAAAAATTTTAGAAAAAAAAACGTGCTAAATTGAAAAAAATACGCATATGAAAGAGCACCAACCCAACTCGTTTTAAATTTGAGTATATACGTTATAAAATATGTGGTTGTGAAGTGCACAGACGCTTTTTCGTAATTAAGAAGAAAAAAAATTAATTTTATGTTCCGTCTGATGAAAATGGAACCCGGACCCTCTTGGCCGCAACTAATTGTATCAAGCGTCTTTGCACACTCAGCTATAGCCATACATGTAAAGGTGTTTTCAAATGTTGAGTTTGAATCAACATCACAGCGCGCGATTAGTGCATTATTTCATACCATGTATGTGTGTATGTGTTATCACCGTTGTGCATGCTTTGTATACATATACTTTCTTAATTACATATGAAAAAGCATCCGAGACGTGCAAAACGCCATCCGTGTAGTGAAAAATGCTTCATTTTAATACGGGAGTATTTGAATTGAATATTTCCATTATATGTACGTAGTGTATGTATAATGGAAAAATCCATTTTGTTAAGACTTTTTCGCTTGATTTAAATACGAACATTTTTAAACGGTAATACAAATTTTTTTTCTTACAACGCGATTTTTTTTTCAGTGAAGGATAATGTGATTAACAGCTCAATCTAATATTACCGAGAGTTTTTCTACGCACGCACGCAAGTTTTTCCCATTTGATAAATCCAAATCAATTTGTGTGCGTGATTTCTCAGAGTTGCATTCCTGTCAAATTTACAGAAGTTTGCTGACAAAAATTTTGAATTCATAGTCGCGCCAAAATGCCAATTGAGCATAAATGTCAAATCGAAATGTCACGCAAGACAAATCTTGGTATTTGAGTTAGCTTTTTACGCACGCGTATAAGGTTGGCCTGTAACAATTCTTCCCGATATAAATTGGGCTTTAAAGTGAAAAAATGTATACTATGGTTAGGATTGCATGTGGTGGGATTTGAGCCCGCGGCCTCGGTGTTTAAGTCAACACCTCAATCTCTACGTGTTGTAATAATAATAAAGTCCGGCGCTTACACAATATGTTAGTGTTTGGCCGAACTTCTCCTCCGATTTGTCGCGTGGGCCTTAATGTTGTGGCACAAAGGGGGTGTCTACAATTTTATGTCGACTCTGAACGGCGATTGCATTTTATGGGAAGCTGTTTTTCATTTTCAAGGTTTGCGCACTTCTAACCACTTCCACCCAGCGGCCTATATGCGAGACCTATATTCAGATAAATTTTTTGGTTTTTGGTATCGATATTTGGAATATCGAGTCTTTTTATTCCGATATTAATGGGTACCCGATATTTTTAAAGCGATACTTTAAATGAGTACCATATCGATACTTTCGGTTCGATATCGTGTCCCTAGACATTATGGAAATAGTGCACATTTTTCGGTTATTTTCAAAGAGTCTTATTTCACGAAAATATAAAAACAAGAAAATCATTAGGGGTCTTCCCATAAACTCGTAAAAGCTTCGTAAACCTCGTGAAGCTCGTAAATTTACGAGCCTCGTAAAAGAACTGTAAAATTTATTATTTATGGAGCTCTATTTACGAGCCCCTCGTAAATTTACGAGGCTAATTTGATTCGCAAACGACCTCGTAAACTTCAGTGTTGCCGAGAGGCCGAAATTTTTATAAAAAAAACCTCGTAAACTTACGAGTTTTACACGATTAAGACAGTGATTCCCAAAGTTGTCCACGAGTTGTAAGTGGGGGTCCACGAAAATTTATCTGGTTTCGATAGTATAGAACCAAAATGGTTTTAGAGCCTATGTATCTAACTTTAATTTTTTTTGTGGTGTATAGTGCTCTTAACGCACTGGTGAACTTACCGTCACTTTGTGTCATCATACGTGGGGAAGCCTTCAGACTAAAAAGAAACGGATTTTGGTGTAACACTGAGTGAGGCGATGCGGAAATTGCCGGCGGCAGATATTTGAGCACTTCTGTATTTTCAATGCTACAGGATAGTACGCCACCATTACCTTTGTGGAACGGATTCTGAGAGAGAGAGAGAGTTCGCTGAAGGGGAATGCTGGTTTAATTCTAGCACTAAGCCTGTATTCTTACATTGTCGAATCTTCACTGATGACTCCAAAACGATGGAGTGCAATAAGGCCCGCGGATATAATGCACATGGGCTTTATTTCCTTAAAAAAAAAAAAAATAAAGCCCGCGGGCTTTATTGCCTTTTGCCGGTGGTCATTATTTCCCTTTCGATATGGCAATAACGCCCACGGACTTTATTTCCTAAAAAGTTAAATTAAAACCGCGGGCGTTTTTAATCTCTATTGTGGCGCTTGTCTCCATGTTACAATATGTACATCCAAAAGCCCCTGTTTTAAATAAAACCTAAGTAATATGATAACATTGAACTAAATATTTGTTTTCCTTTATTATACGAACAAATTGAAATTAACAAATTTCAATGCATATAACGGGTGATTTTTTTGAGGTTAGGATTTTCATGCATTAGTATTTGACAGATCACGTGGGATTTCAGACATGGTGTCAAAGAGAAAGATGCTCAGTATGCTTTGANTCCAGCTTTGGAAGACAACATTTCCGAAGAAATTCGGGCTATTCCGGCCGAAATGCTCGAAAAAGTTGCCCAAAATTGGACTTTCCGAATGGACCACCTAAGACGCAGCCGCGGTCAACATTTAAATGAAATTATCTTCAAAAGGTAAATGTCATGGACCAATCTAACGTTTCAAATAAAGAACCGATGAGATTTTGCAAATTTTATGCATTTTTTTTTAAAAAAAAGTTATCAAGCTCTTAAAAAATCACCCGTTATATGTGTAGTGTGTGTATGTGATTTTATAATAGAAAGCCATAAATTTGAAAAAAAACGACTACGATAACAAGTAACATTTGAATTGAATCTTTTGTGTTATTACCTGAAAATTTTGATAAATAAGAGCCTTATAAAATTGTAACATAACATAACATGTCACAAGATAACATCAACAGTCTATACGACCTAAGGCAGTTTTCTAAGTTCATCAGAAGATGGATACTTTTGAAAGTTTATAAATAACTATGATAGCGACTTTTAGAAGAAGACTTAACTTTTGATGTTTTTTTTAGAATATAAAAAGATTTTGCACTATGTTGTTAGTGCACATGAAATTACTTTAAATACTGGTACGTAATCCACCAAAAACTAAAAATCGAAAAAACNCAAGATAACATCAACAGTCTATACGACCTAAGGCAGTTTTCTAAGTTCATCAGAAGATGGATACTTTTGAAAGTTTATAAATAACTATGATAGCGACTTTTAGAAGAAGACTTAACTTTTGATGTTTTTTTTAGAATATAAAAAGATTTTGCACTATGTTGTTAGTGCACATGAAATTACTTTAAATACTGGTACGTAATCCACCAAAAACTAAAAATCGAAAAAACTTTACATAGCGCACTTTGCAAATGGTTTACTCATGTGTATGTATGTATGTACATTAGACTGCATCACTCCTCATACAAAAAAAAATCGGTACTATTATTCCATTTAAATTATAAAATCTATTATATTTTACGACGTCCACCAAAATATTTCGGAATAATATTAAGATTTACGTGAGCTGGAAAGATTTCAAAATACCTCTAAAAATGGAGATTTTATGAATAAAAATAGTTTCTTAAAGTTCTTTTTTGAAAAAATCAATGCATAATAATAATAATAATAGATTGGCGCTTACAGATATGTTAGTGTTTGGCCGAGCTTCTCCTCGGATTTGTGGCGTGCGCCTTGATGTTGTCACACAAACCGGAGGGACCTTCAGTTTTACGCCGACTCCGAACGGCGACTGTATTTTTATGAGAAGCTGTTTTTCATGGCAGAAATACACTCGGTGGCTTGCCATTGCCTGCCGAGGGACGACCGCTGTTTAGAAAAAACCTTTTTTCTACATTTTTTGCGATGTTGCTTTGACCAGGGTTTGAACCCAGGCGTTGCGGAGTGGAAGCGCGCACTGCTTACCACTACACCACAGCGGCCGACAAATCAATGCATAAAAACATTTAAAAAAAATTCAAATTCAATCTTTCCTAATAAACAATCGTGGTACAAAGCTCAATAAAAATATTAAAAATAAAATGTTAACAAGCCACAATAACATTGACAAATACATAGTTTAGGAAGAGCCTGCCTGAAACTATACAAAAAAGCAAATAAGCAAATGGATGTATAGAATTGACAACAACAACCACGCTGTCGAGTTTAAATAGCGGCAAATCAGCTGCACTTGATAGTAGTTGGTTGAATAAGGAAAATGAATTAGCAACAAGAGTTTACGGGATGTACATAGCTCAGTGGTTAACGCTTCTGACTTTGAACATCGAATTCGCAGGTTCGATCCCTGCTGAAGTCTAGAAAAAAGAAGTCTGATGAGGAGATGTGGTGATCTCCGAAATAGTGCTATAACTTCTACCGCTTAGACTTTGTTGCTTTTTCAATTTTTCCTAATAAACAATCGTGGTACAAAGCTCAATAAAAATATTAAAAATAAAATGTTAACAAGCCACAATAACATTGACAAATACATAGTTTAGGAAGAGCCTGCCTGAAACTATACAAAAAAGCAAATAAGCAAATGGATGTATAGAATTGACAACAACAACCACGCTGTCGAGTTTAAATAGCGGCAAATCAGCTGCACTTGATAGTAGTTGGTTGAATAAGGAAAATGAATTAGCAACAAGATTGTACGGGGTGTACATATCTCAGTGGTTAACGCTTCTGACTTTGAACATCGAATACGCAGGTTCGATCCCTGCTGAAGTCTAGAAAAAAGAAGTCTGATGAGGAGATGTGGTGATCTCCGAAATAGTGCTATAACTTCTACCGCTTAGACTTTGTTGCTTTTTCAATTTTTCCTAATAAACAATCGTGGTACAAAGCTCAATAAAAATATTAAAAATAAAATGTTAACAAGCCACAATAATATTGACAAATACATAGTTTAGGAAGAGCCTGCCTGAAACTATACAAAAAAAAAAAATAAGCAAATGGATGTATAGAATTGATAACAACAACCACGCTGTCGAGTTTATATAGCGGCAAATCAGCTGCACTTGATAGTAGTTGGTTGAATAAGAATGAATTAGCAACAAGATTGTACGGGGTGTACATATCTCAGTGGTTAACGCTTCTGACTTTGAACATCGAATACGCAGGTTCGATCCCTACTGAAGTCTTGAAAAAATAAGTCTGATGAGGAGATGTGGTGATCTCCGAAATAGTGCTATAACTTCTACCGCTTAGACTTTGTTGCTTTTTCGATTTTTCCTAATAAAAAATCGTGGTACAAAGCTCAATAAAGATATTAAAAATTAAAAAAAAATTTAACGGAATCGTAATGATGAGATTTTTGATGCTGTTTTTTAACTTTTTTCTAAGAGTGGCATATGAAAAACTTTAATAACTGAACCTAGACTCCTCCGATTTAGACTTGTGAGGTATCATTGAAAAGGTATTTTCTGACCCTTTAAATTTCTTTGCTCATTCAAAGGATGGAAGAGAAAGGTAGGATGAACGAACGTCATTCAAAGTTAAATTAAGACGTGTTGGTGTTTGAAAAAAATAAAAAATTGGGACACGAATGACATTTTTTTAAAAGAAATAAAAAGAGTGTGAAAATACCTTTCTACTGAGATCCCATAAATCTAAATCAGAATAGTTTTGGCCCAGTTGTTCAAGTTTTTTGTAATTCAATCTTTGAAAAAAGTAAAAAACAGCATTAAAAATCTCATTCTTACGATTCCGTTGAGAAGATTTTTAAATATTTGTATGCATATTTTTTAAGCTTAATCTGTTTTCTCATCTGAGGGGACTTTTTTCAATAAGTTCTTTAAGAAACTATTTTTATCCATAAAAACACCATTTTTGGAGGTATTTTCAAATCGGTCCAGCTCACTTAAATCTTAATATTTTCCCGAAATATTTTGGTGGACGTCTTCAAATATAATGAATTTTGTAATGCCGGCGGAAAAACGGCAAATTTTTTTGGTGATGCAGTCTAATGTACATGTGTATGAAAATTAAATAATTCAAACTTTCATCGAAACAAAAAGGAACATGAAAAAGTAAAAAGTTAATTAAATACTTTCTTGGATTGTCGAATAATTTGACGGCAAATTGAACACAAAATTCTTGTATTACCATTTAGACTAGTACACCTGCTCTGCAAAGCACTCTGCAAAGTTTTAAATGATTGGTCGGATGAGAAATCCGACTAGCGGACGGTGTGTGCATTAATATCACACAAACCACTCGACCACGGCTGATTTATGTTATTCCGCCCTTTACTCATTTTTGTTGTTTGCGAAAATTTTCAGTCGCCTTCTCAGTTAAAATAACCCGTGCGTCATCCACATCACCACAGTATTTCTGCGGCGTGGGTACACAAACAACCCCAACTCCTCATCGTACATTCATATAGAGCATTTAAATAATGTAAGTATATAAACAAATAAATTTTTTGGGGCCGGGGGGGGAGCGAGCCTGTTGGCGCTCTACCGCCGCGGTCGGCGTTGACGCCATCGCACGACGCGACGCGGCCGTCCGCGTTTTCCCGCCGCCACTGAAAAACTTAACAGTAACAATTTACTTTTAATTTCCAATAATTCGCTTATCACTTATTGGCAAAAATTCCCGTTAGATTTTGTGCGTATACTGCAGAAGGGAATTTAACGCAGAACTACACTCTATGCAAAAATAGAGAGCAATTCGTTAAAACCACGTTCCGTTTTATGCAAATGTATGCCTTTATACATAATTGGAATGTTTCAGTAAAATAAAGCCAGAGAAAATACTACTCAAAGGCTTTGTTTCCTTTTTTTGAAATAAGTCAAGCAGTCGTTGGGCGTTATTTCCGCGGGCCTTAGTGCACTCCACCCTCCAAAACTGACTCAGGGTCAAGATCTGGAGTATTTTTCGAAATTAATAGGGATAAGCTACACTTTTTCTCTTAGGGAATATGCTTCGGTCTTCCAGGCTAACGTATTTGCAATCCCCAAAGCCATAGACTACGTGGTGGAAAATAGGTAGAAGGGAAGAAGTTTCCGTGCCTACAGGTACAGCCAGCTGCACTTAAGGCATTGGCCAGCCCTCTATCTAAGTACTTTCAAACCAGTTCGGCAATGCAAGTCTCGACTAAATTATGTTGGTAAAGATAACGAGCTTGCTTTAATTTGGTTGCTGGACAACTCGGGAGTGAGACACCTGACCTTATGCGACAGTTGGCCTAGACCAAGCATTCTTCGATCCGCAACAGTTAAAGCACTCTCCACTTCGACCATCGAAGCCACCAGCAGAAACTGGGTAGATACTTCGCTCAGTAATTACTGGTAGCCACCGAGTGGATGCAGGTGGACAAAACTCATGTTGCTATCTAGTTTTTTCCTCTCACTGAGAAGGCGGGACTGCTTACTGGTCACTTCACGTGGCACAAACACTTGACTGTGATAGGCGTAAATGACAACTCCAATTGCCCATCCTCATCCCTGTCTCTTATACACATCTTTCACGTGGCACAAACACTTGACTGTGATAGGCGTAAATGACAACTCCAATTGCCCATCCTCATCCTGCTATGAAGAGGTTGAGACGGTGGAACACTTCTTGAGCTTCTTGCTTGCATGTTTGTTTATCATCGATTTATATAGATTCGGTCTTTTCTTTTCTGGCAGTTTATGAATTTGAAGTTTGGCGTAAATAGCTTTGCATGTTTGTTGTTTCAAGTTTTGTGTTTAAAAACGCGAGTGGTGAATATTTTTCGCATCACTTTAAAACTCGGAGCGATAAAAAATGATGCCATCAACACAAATACAATTGGCGCCCGAGCAGGGACCCCGCGAATATTTCGAAGCCGATAATTAAACCAGACATGACAGAACCAGGGAGCATAGCGTGGCTGGACAGCGTATCCAAGGAACAGCTAGTGTCCATCATACAGGAACTGGGCATCGAACACACAGGCACCACTCGAGAGAAAAGGAAACGGATAGTGGCAGGGGCCGCCAAAGCACTCGTCGACCCGGAACTTCACGCAAAATTTCTAGTGATGGAAGCAGCATACTTCGAACAGGAGGTCCACTGGAGAGACGAAAGTGAACCAAAGACACCGTTAACCGTGAATCAAGGCAAAAGAACTGCTAATGTGTCCGTTAGGCCGCCAACGCAGAGCCAGTTCACATATCAACCACCGAGTATACAACCGCCACCGCAAGGCCCGCCAACGACATCCATCGCACCGAACGCTGACGTGCTACCCAACGGAAACCATGTGCCTACCGTTACTTTTGCGCCCATCATCGACCAGGTACGCAAGTGGTCGGTGAAGAACGATGTAGGAGGCGACCCGTTGGCGTTTACAGATCGATTAGAGGAGCTGGCCGACGTCTGCACATTAAATGTAGACTTATTACCAAAGACGATACCTGAATTGCTAAACGGCACCGCCCTCCATTGGTACCGCAACAGCAACGAGATTGGGCCAACTGGGCGTCATTCAACCGTGATTTCCTGCACTTTTTCTTACCGACCCGTTATTTTGAACGCCTGGAAGATGACATAAGGTAACGGAAGCAGCGCTCGCGAGAAAAATTCAAGGACTACGTGATCGCGATTCAAAACCTGATGCGGCACATGGGTCAAAGTAGCGAACAACGGCTGGAAAGGATTTTTCGAAATAGCCACCCAAAGTACTTGCTCTACATCAAACGGCGATATTTTCACACGGAACTCCTCACACTCGCAGAAGACTATGAAAGCATCTACGAAAGCCATCCGCAGGCCCCATAAACCGCCCGAGGAGAAATAACGAGACACGTTGGTGACGACCCCATTATGTCACCACCCCAACCGAGACAGGCATTTCAGCAAGGACTGCCACCACGCATGGATCAGCATCATCGAGAAGCACCGTATAATACCGCCGCGAGGACCCCACCCCCTTCGAGAGCCGTGACTCAAACTTTTCATAGCGGCAACACATGCAGGAAGTGTAGTCAAGAGGGACCCTTCGCCCGAAGGCGCCGTAACCCACGGAAGCTGTTTCTGTTGGGAGTGCGGCCGGGCTTCAGCAGGGGACCGGCGCGATGAAGACCCCGAGTACAGCGCCGGAAAAAAGGAAAAAAGATAACTGTGGTCATAGGAATCCTTATGACCGATGGCACCAGGAACCAAATATCCGAGGCCGTGAGGACCGAGTCCGCCTTGGACAAACGATCCACAACGCCGTTCTGCATGTCATGCCTGGAGCAATTGACGACATCATTTTGGGCCTGGACACACTATGGGGAGTGGGAGCTACGGAGTCCTGCGGTGGACACCGCGTCGTATTGACGGAGCCACAACCCACGTCAACGAAACCAAGCGAGCCAACACCAAGCATCGAGGACCCCGAACCACTCGCCATGACGAGCCGTCGCCCACCAAGGAGCAGAAAAGGGAGGCGCCGTACAAGACGATGGTCCGCAAGGGAGAGGGTCGACATAATTGAACACGAGGACCCCAACCACGAAGATGAGGCAGCCCGCATACGCGACTTTCTAGCCGAAGAATTGCAAAAATTCGGGACTATGAGCGGAGTAGCCACAGGCGGAGAGCACCGGATCATCATGATTGACGAACGCCCCCTCAAACAGCGGTAGTTCCCGCGCAACCCTGTAATGCAATCTGTCATCGACGCGGAAATCGATGAGCTACTCTCGAAAGGATGTATCGAGCCGTCTCGCAGGCCGCACAGTGCACCGATCGTACTAGCCCGGAAGAAGAACGGCAAGTGGCGCCTACTCAATGCCCGGTCAGTACAGGACGCATACCCCTTGCCGAGGATAAGGAACATATTGGACAAACTGTGCCAGGCGAAGTACATCAGTAGCTTAGACCTCAAGAACGGGTACTGGCAGATACCTCTGGAGCCCAAAAGCCGCCCGTACACAGCCTTCACCGTAAAGGGACGCGACCTGTTCCAGTGGCGCGTCACGCTGTTCGGCCTACATTCCGCCCCCGCCACATTCCAGAGAGCGTTATACCAAGTCGTTGGCCCGGAAATGGAGCCCTACGCGTTCGCCTACCTAGACGACATAATCGTCATAGGCTACACCTTCGCCGAATACGTGAAACACTTGCGAGAGGTACTCCGATGACTACAGTGGGCCAACCTGTGCATTAACCCCGAGAAGCGCGACTTTTTTAAAAGGGAGCTCCGGTACTTGGGCCACGTCATTAGTGACAAGGGTATAAACACCGACCCCGATAAAGTCGCCGCCATCAATGAACTAAAACCACCGACCAACGTGACGGAGATACGCCAATACCTCGGGATAGCTTCCTGGTATTACCGGTTCGTACCCGACTTCGGTACGCTAAGCCAATCACTCACCACCCTCGTAAAGAAGGGCAAACACTGAAGGTGGGGAACTGAACAACAGGAAGCGTTCGACGTGATCAAAAGAGAACTCACCTAGGCCCCCATAGTCCATAGTCTGGGGAATACGCAAAATCAGGCCCTATCTCTAAGGATACCGATTCAACGTCATGGCCGAACACAAGTCACTAAAATGGTTAAATTCAATCGAAAACCCCTCAGGTCGTATAGCGCGATGGGCCCTGGAGTTGCAACAACATGCGATCAACATCGAGTACCGCAAAGGAATACTGAACTTAGTCGCGGACACACTGTCTCGACAACCACTTGAAACGCTACTACGAACAACTGTGGCGGAACCACGATGCAAGTGGTGGCACAAACGGGTCGATGAAGTGCACACCAACCCGGAGAAATACGCCGATTACATGATACAGGTGGGGCAGCTCTACCTTCACATCCCGTGTCGATCCCAGGACGAAGAGGCAGTCCCCTGGAAGCTGTGTGTGCCCAAAGCCTTCCGTCGACGAGTACTGAGGGAGAGCCATGACATACCAAGCGCGGGATACGTGGGTATTCGCTGAACAGTAGCACGGATTGTCAATCGGTATTATTGGCCAGGAATGTTTGGCGACATCAGCCGGTACGTCCGTCAATGTGAGTCCTGCTAGAAGTATAAGGAGTCACAACACAAACCAGCCGGCAAGATGCTCTCGCAGGTCGCGCAAGAACCTTTGGCCACGGTGTGTGCCGACTTTATTGACCCCTACCACGGTCCACGCATGGAAACACCATGCTACTTGTGTTTTTCGACCGATTTAGCAAGTGGGTCAAGTTGTTCCCCATGAGACAGGCCACAGCAAAAGGACTTCGCCGCGCGTTTAGGGAGCGTATCCTCGCCCGATTTGCTGTACCCAAGGTCTTCATCTCGGACAATGGTGTACAATTTACTAGCACGCTCTGGCAGAGTTACCTCCAGGAGGTGGGGGTACGCCAAAAATTTACGGCCCGGTACACACCCCAAGAAAACCCGACGGAACGCGCCAACCGCACTATAAAGCCCAGAAATCACACTCGCCGTAAATACGAGCGTCACAGCCTCCACAGGCTACAGCCCAGCGTTTCTAGTGCAAGGACGGGAACCACGAATACCCGGAGCACTCTTCGACGAAATAAATATCGGAACAGGCGAAATAGCTCCGACGGCCGAGGAAAAGCCCACAAGGATGCAGGAAGCGTTCAAGATAATAATAATAATATCCCAACGGTTTATTACCCTCCATTCCCGCCCATCCGCACGAGGGGCGCAGTCCGCATGACGTACGGAACCAATATTTTAAATTTTTGTGCCGAGTCACGATAGGCAGGAGTTTGTTAAGTGTCGAGATCTAAAACTGTTCAGCTACAGAACTAAATTCATCAGCTGATTTTATGTATTTATGTCAATAATTCACTTATTGAGAGAGGAGAGTATCGCTTTCTTAATGCTGAAAAGCGGATCTGATATATCAAACGTGCTGGAATGAG
>NW_016158311.1:95937-96273 GCF_001687245.7 Rhagoletis zephyria | reverse complement strand
TTAGACTCGATTACCGGCGGACGGGGTTGAGTAACTGAGTTACTAATTGAGGGTAGACTAAGCGGTGGAAGATTAGATGGCGGTGCCACAACTTCAACGGGGGAAGGGGAAGACACTGCGGGGTCGTTATTATTAGAAGCAGACTTTGATATATGTTCTTTTGAGGAAGATAACTCCGTTGTCTGTGGACATGGAGAAGAAAGATTAATTAAGTCATTCGGAAGATTGCTCTGACGTGGAACGGTCCTTTCATTAGGCGGACTATAAAGACGTTTCGACACACGAATGTCCTTCATTGATTGTACGGTATCTAAGCATTTAAAAGATTTAAATACA
>NW_016158311.1:64849-95927 GCF_001687245.7 Rhagoletis zephyria | reverse complement strand
TTAAGTCATTCGGAATATTGTTCTGACGTGGAACGGTCCTTTCATTAGGGGGACTATGAAGACTCTTACGTTTTGACACATGAATGTCCTTCATAGATTGTACGGTATCTAAGCATTTAAAAGATTTAAATACATTTTCATAATGTTTAAATTTTTCGGTCAGTACCGACAACTCTCTCCCTACCTCAGAAAACCCATTTCTGGTTTGCCTAAACAACTTAAAGAGATCAACTTCGGTTGACCTGCACTTTAAGCAAGACCAGCGAAGACCTTTGCCATCATTAATAGCGTCCAGAATTCTTCCTGTCAAACCAGCACATTTTAGATGGCAAATACCATCACAGAGCCAGCACGATAAGTAGCGTTCAGATTCGCTTTTAATTTGGCAGTTATCAAGATCACACTTCATATTGAAAGATTTAATAACACTTATGTTAATAAAAAGACAAGCAAAATAAGTTTAACACAACACACACAACAATTTAGGAGCTGATGTATTTAGCTTAAAAATATATGTAGCGAACAGTTTGAGTATCACTGTATTGTGACACTTAATAAACGCAATAAGCGCAAACAGCTGTGACAAGAAAGAAATCGTCACACAAAATATGGAGCGTGCCGCGAACGACCAAGCGCGCCACTATAACCTGCGCCGCCGAGAGTGGAACCCAAAAATCGGCGAGCTGGTCCTCGCCAAAGAACACCATCTAGCCCCAAAATTTGCCCGCACCTACCAGGTACTCCGATACGTTTCCCCGGTAACCGTGGAGCTACGAAAGACCGACGACGGGAGGACAAGAACGGCGAACCTTGCCGAACTGAAAGCGTACAAGACGGCCGAAATACAACAACTTAGCAACACGGAAAAAAAAGGAGAAAACCATAAAAGGAAATTAATTAAATTTCTACTCCCAAAAAAAAAAAGGGGAAGGGAATTTAAAATAAAATAAACAAAGTTAGCAAGACCGTCGTATCAGTGGAGACCGACATTCGATCGTCAACTAGCGAACCAGTCACATGTGAATAAACGAAAGAATTTTATAAAAGGGTGAAGACCAATAAACGTCGAACATGGAAGAGTTAAGTAAAATTGAGAAGAGTGTGAAGCGCTTGCGCGAACGCGTAGCCGAGGAAAACGCGAAGCGACCGAGGACCCAGATGCTGGGCGTGGGGCCGACCATAGGCCCACGGGATGCTGCCCACGCACGCGCCGAAGCCGCCGTGATGTACGCGTCACTCACGCACGCTACTGGACAGACGCGCAGCCAGCAGCAAGCAATGGCGCCCCAGCTAGCCGCTAGGCCGCCATCCACGCGGAAACGACCCGTCCGAAACAGCGTCACCACGACAAGGTTCATCGACACCGCCAAGGGAACAAACGGTCATTCCCGCCGAAGAAGCCGACGGACCAGCGCTGAAACAGTTCCTAGAAATCGCCGAGAGGGTCCGGAAAGCCCCACATGGCATCCAGGAGGGGATCTGCACGTCCCAAGTGAGGTTCACCACGGCAAACCACCGAGTAACCATATACCGTGGGGCGCTCGTATAATACCGAAGCACCGGAAAACTTAAGTCCGCCGAAGAGGGGGGGAAGTGTGAGAACTAAATATCCACGGAATTTAGCCCACACGAACGCCACCCCCTACACCAGCAACAACGACTACAACAGCCACAACAACGACTATAGCAGCGTCATCAACACGGCCAGCCAACATAGGAGACCGTATCAACAATCCCTGGTGACACCGTCACCATAGCAACGCAACATGTAGCCACACGACTCAGCAACACGAAGAGCACCAGCTATAACAGATGTGACTTGGCAACATACCAGTCAGTCAGCACAGAGCTGTGGTCGTGAACGCATAGCTATTAGTGAGGAGCTCTTGACTTGTACACTGCTCGCAATACAAGGCTTGTAAGGTAAAGCACCGCCGCCCCACAGTCAACCGTGAGCCCGCGTGATGGCGACGCCCGTTCGCCCAACAGTAGAGCTCCGGCGGAGTAGCGCCGGCGTCGCCCCACCACCGCGTGTCAACGCGGAACTGAACCTGTGAACGCACAGCTACTAATGAAGGGCCCTTGACTTGTTAACTGTTCGCAATACAAGGCTTGGCCGTTCAGGGGTACAGTGCCGTCACACCTCAGTCCACCGCAAGCCCGCGCAACGGCGACGCCTGCCACACAGAAGGAGAGCGCCGACACAGTAACGCCGACGTCGCATAGTAGCAGAGCGCCGACGTCGCACGGAAGCAGAGCGCCGACACAGTAGCGCCGATATCGCATAGTAGCAGAGCGCCGACGCAGTCCACTAGTAGAGCGCCGACACAGTAGCGCCGACGTCGCACAGCAGCGGAACGCCGGTATAGGGGCACCGACGTCGTCCATCAGCGAAGCGCCGACAGAATTGCGTCGACGTCACCCAGAAGCAGCGCGCTGGGAATTCACCGTTAGGAATTCATACACCGTTAATCGTATTATGTTCATAAAAATTAAGTACATAGTAACACGATTTTTAGAGGATAAGAAATAATTAAATAAAGTACTATTTGTAAAGGCCCCGCAATATACATTTATTGTAACGGACCCTGGGCACGGCGTGTATACCCCAGCATAGAAAACAAAAGCATCGGGGTCTTCACCGAAAAACGCTTCGTCACAACTATTTGACAATTACATCACATGCAAATTCATGACTCAGCCGAAAATTTGAGGAGCTTATTTAGTGCTCTTAAAAAATATAACTCCTCGGAGCGAAATAGTTTTTTCATGACTTTACGAGCTCTGTTCTTTAAAACTTGCAAGTGTGTTATCACATTATTTTAATAAATAGAACACAAGAAAATATTTTTTTTTATTTTTGCCACTTCGAATTTAGTTTTGGAACTTACCCGCGATGCAAAATTATATCGTAAGATTTAATATTCACATTTTTTGATGACCTTTGTGAATATGTTAGAAATGAGCAACACGGGGTCCACCGAAACCTGTAAAGTTTTGGAAGGGGTCTACGAGAAATGTAATTTTGGGGACCTCACTTTTAACTTACGAAATAATGGAACGGGCATATATTTGTACTGAAAACAAGGATGCCTTGTACTAGTTACAAACAAAGAATATTTAGCTCAATAAATTCTTCTTGACCATTTTTTGGGCTTTTTTCATTCGTCGAACTAAAGAAATGTTTACAAATAATAACATAAAAACAAATCTGGTTTTTATTAATCCCAACCTTCAATTGCATTTCTGCTTGGGTATAATTTAAAACCAATTGTTCGTCTCTACGGGAAGGCATTGGTGTTATTGAAGAGATTAAAATAATTTCTCTCGAATGGAGAAAAACGGATATTTAAAAAAATTAAAACGACCAGTGCAGATCTACATTAAACTATACTTAATTTTTGTTGTTTTGCGAGAATATATGCAAGCAATTAAAATTAATTTTTTCGTGCTTATTTTCTTCGGCCCTAGTAATTACCTTATTTTTAGTGATTTTTGCATAAAAGACTGGGTGACTTTCAGGAAATATTTAGCCGCACTTACCATGGTGCAATGATAGATTCACATAAAAAACACAAAATAATTACTTTTATTAAGTAATTTCTTATGTCATTCGATCAACAACTTCCTGCGCTCCCTAACTGCGATGCACTTAGGCTAGCAAAACAACTAATGTTAATATCACAGCAAAATTAAAAAAGACACATTCAGGAAAATTCGGAGGGACAATATCGAGCACTAACCGCCAAAATAACGCAAGCGGCATTTTTTTCAAAATTTTCTTTTTGGGGGAGCGAGTACCGGACTAATGAATCGGAAGCTGCCTGGTAAACTCCATCAATTACCGACCCACCGTATTTCAGCGATTACTTTTACAAAGCAATGTCCTAGGTCAGTGATTCACAAAGTGGTCCAGGAAAGACCCGATGGGGTCCACGGTGACTTGAAAAAAATTTGGGGGTCCATGAGTTGTAAATGGGGGTCCACGAAAATTTATCTGGTTTCGATGTAAAGAACTAAAATGGTTGCTTGCTAGCCTCTTTATTTAACTTTAATTTTTTTGAGTGGGGTATAGTGCTCTTGACGTACTGCTGCACTTACCGTCACTTTGTGTTTTCATACGTGGAAAGCCTTAAAGGCAACGTGCAGACTAAAAAGAACCGGATGCTGGTATGACAATGAGTGGGGTGCGGCGAAAATTACTGGCGGCAGAGATTTAAGCACTTGTGTCTTTTTAATGCTACAGGATAGTCCGCCACCGTTACCTTTGTTGAAAAGATTCTATAATAATGCAAATGCATCGGGGCACGATCATCATATTAGCTGTAACAAAAAGTAAGATTGAAAGTCGACATTGAAGCATTTGGCTGTGTTTTAAAAGAGTTTGTGAAGTTCGTAAATTTTTTTTATAGTTTTTATTCCCGCTTAAACGGAATCTTATACGGGATTTTGATAAGAGTCCGTTTAAAATCCTGCTAATTGAGGTGAGTGGTTGCAAGGATTTAACTGCATATGCTTAAAAATTTTAGCTCTTGGATAAAAGATATAAATGAAATAAATGTGGTGTGAAATAAAAGATAAAGGTGGTCGAAATAAAGTTAACAGAAGTGCTGAACAATAAAATAAAATTAAATTAAATTACTTTAAATTGAAAATCAGAATAAAATAAAAATTGAATTATATGAAATTAAATTAAATTAAGCTGAATTAAATTAATATTGGCTAAAAACTGAGTTAAAGTAAAATAAATAAAGTTAAAATTAAATACATTTATGTTAGAGTAAATTCAATTAATCACAATAAAACAAGGTAATAATAATTATTAGACTTGAATTACTAAAACCAATAAATAAAATAATACCCAAGTTAACCTAATTAAAAGTGTCTGTGCTCGCGGATGCATACAAATATGTGTAAATTCCTGAGTACATACATATATACAAACATAAGCCTTCATGGCCACAATAACATGCATGCATACATGAAAATTACGTACGAATAACCAAAATTTAGTAACAACAACAACGATCAAATTGGCTAAGGGAGGTTAATTTTACAGATTATCATCTGGCAGGAAGACCCAAGGGGCCGAGACTTTGCAATTGCCGACTAATGCCCTTCTACGACCAAGCAGTACAACCACAGAAAGAACGACACAGCTGATCACCATTCCAGAGGTTGATGACCGCGAGTACATAAGGAAGATTAAAATTTATAATCCACAAAGTTGTAAGCTGAAATAAGGCGGCAAGGAGAGGGAGAAGACATACATACATACCTACATAGAGCACCGGACTTCACACGGGAAACACTTGAGCCAGCACTTCCACGCGCTCATGTCACGGCTCTCCGCGGATTGAGCAGATCCAAGAAAACGGACCAAATCACCACGCCGACCACTTGCCACCACCACTATCTTCCAAATATTTGTTCTTGTATACACTAGGTTGAAACAGTCATTCTTTTTTTCAATGAACCTAACCTAACTTTTGGCTTTTTTTATGTAATTTTTATTTTTTTTTCTTACTATTTGCCCGATGCACAAGAATTTTAGCTTGTAAACTAATTCTACCACTGGTACCTGTATGCGTTGATCCCGAATCACCTTGTAACCTTACGGCACGTAGTAAGCGAATTTACAGGAACACTATTTCTGGAGGCACATTGAGCCTCTCTCGTTTTTTTATATTCATAAATTTGTTTCCGCCCAGCTCTGGGTCCAGCTAATGGATTTTAATTAACCAGTAGTGATATATATGTCTGTTAAGTTTTTTATACCCGAGCGCACTTGTGCACAAGGGTATATTAATTTTGTTCACATAACGGTTGTTTGTAACAGCCAAAACGAATCGAGATAGATATAGACAAATGTATACATAAATGATCAGGATGAAAAAAGAAATCGATTAAGCCATGTCTGTCTGTCCGTCCGTCTGTCCGTCTGTCCGTCTGTCCGTGTACACGATAACTCGAGCAAAAATTGAGATATCTCAACGAAATTTGGTATGTAGGTTTCCCTTAATCCAAGGTAGGTTGGTATTGAAAATGGGCGAAATCGGACTTTAACCACGCCCACTTCCCATATAACGGTAATTTCCAGAAATACGAAAACTGCGATATTTTAGTAACTACTGAAGATAATTCACTCAAAATTGATATTTACAATAACTTTTAGACGAAAAATAAGAATATTATACATTTTTGGAAAATAGGCGTAGCCACGCCCACTTATGGTTACATGTGTATATCTTAGGAACCGCTGCACCAATTTCTTCCAAACTTGGCACAGTTGTTGGCCTTGGTACAGCATACAAAATCGCCGAAAATTTTTAAAATTGGACGATAACCACGCCCACATCCCATATAACGGTAATTTAGAGAAATACAAAATCTTCGATAAATCAGTAAATATTAAAGCTAATTTATTCAAAATTGATGCTTGCAACAATTCTTTAACAAGAAATACGTTTATGGTAAAATTTTGGAAAAGGGCGGGGCACCGCCCACTTATGACCACATATATGTATGTATATCGGTAACCGTTCTACCAATTTGTACCAAACTCGGTGTGGTTATTGTGCTTGCCACATAAAAGCAAAGCGTTGAAAATTATTGAAATCGGATTAAAATTACGGCCGCTTTTCATATAACGGTAAATTTCAGAAATGCTTGAAACTTCAATATTTCGAAATTGAAGGACGCTAATTTACTCAAAATTGGGGTGTATCAATCTGCGGTAGGTTTCGGAAAGGTGAAAAAACATATATTTAATATTTCGGCTCCGCCCGAACTTAGACTTTCTATCTTCTTTCTCTTTAACTTAAAGATAATGCGGTAGGCAGCTAGAAACGTGGCGATTATCACTGGCGAGTTTTAAAGTCTAATTCATTATTCCATGCCCATGCGTAGTGTACCCCAAAAAAATATTTACACTCAATCATTATCGCTAGGTGTTGGAAGTTTCTTTGCATATACTTCTAATTCTCTTTCAGCTTAACCATCTTCGGTATACAGGCGCCTACATCACATGTGAGATTGGTAAGTGCTTGAATGTAAGCTTATGTACAAAGCTACTAAAACCGATATACATATGTATGTACATATAAACATACACACCTAGTTATACATAGGCACATATATATTCACTACTTGCATTCATATAAGAATGCATGTGCAAGAGAAGATACGGGTGGAGGATTTTTGGGATTTGAGTACAGCAACGGGCGAAACATTAGAAACTCGCTAAGCTAAATTTAATATTCTTGATATGGGAGATTTGTCTCACCACCTATATTTTTATCTTGTGTACCATTTTAATTTATTGTTATTATTTTTTTTTTTGCTTTGCCTTTTTTTATTGTCACATATACTGATTTCCTCATAAACACATATGTACATATATGAATTAGGTTATTCGGAAGTTTTTTTTATTGAAGTTGAATTTTTTGTTATTATTACCAGTATGATTTTAAGTATCCTTGATGATAATTAGTTACATGAAGGAATTGAATTTTGTTAAGGAAATTGTTGGATTGGAATATACGTATGTTCATATAGAGGGTGAATTTTTAAATATAGTGATACGGTTAGTTGGTATAGTTGTTATTATAAATATTAAACTCAAATTAGTGGAAATAGGAACTGTAGCAAGATTTGGATTTATAGTTAGGCAATAGAGTTTGTAAGTGTTTTTTATAATAAAGAGCATGTAAATCAGTAATAGAAAAAAAATTATTTGCTAATTTTGTAGTTGTTTGGTGTGGGTGTTGCACTGGTTGCAACAAGAGGGGAAATGGGTGGCGCGACGGAATGACTAGGATGACAGGGACATGACTGGATGCTAGACAGACGGAAACCGGTCAAGCTTAGGGGACTCTGCCAATAGTTGGAGTTACGGCAGGGTCCAAGGCTACAGAAAAAAATTGCAGAAGGGGTGGGTGACTCCACCTGACCAGGACGGGCCTTGCCTGTATGCCAACCAACCTTACCCCAATAGCCAGCGACATAACAGATTTTGTCGTTTAAACCGCCTTATTTATAAAAAAATTAACGACCTGGAAAGCGGTTTAAAATTTGGTTAAAAATAACAAAATCAATGAATTTTTTTTGTTATTTTATGGCCTTATAAGAATTATATGCAACAATTTTTATTGAGCTTGGGCCGTTTTGAATGAAAAACTTATTGCGGAAAAGCAACAATAATTTGAAATAACGGTAGAGGTGATAGCTATTGCGGAAATCACCACATTCCCTCATCAGACGATCCCACTGACTCAACCAGTTGCATACGCACTGTGCTAAGTTCGCCTTGTGAGTTCTTGTGAGTTCATGTTGCTTTTTTCCACTATTTCATTTGTTAAGGCAACTACAATCAAGTGATATCGTCGGTTCGAATCCTACTGAAAGAAGTCTGATGAGGAAATGTGGTGATTTCCGAAATAGCTATCACTTTTACCATTTTTCAAATTATTGTTGCTTTTCCACAATAAATTTTTCATTAACGGCCTCAAGCTCAATAAAATTTGTTGAATATAATTGTTATAAGGTCAGAAAATAACAAAAACAAATAACTGAAGGACGAGCAACCTAAAAGCTAAACATTCTAATAATAGAAATATTAACAAAAACCAACAAAACCAGTAACCACATGATCAAGTTTAAATAGCACTGGAATTAGCTGCGCTTGATTGTAGTTGGCAAAACAAATGTAATAGTGGAAAAAAGCAACAAGAATTCACAAGGCGAACTTAGCACAGTGCGAAGGCAACTAGCTGAGTCAGTGGGATCGTCGGTTCGAATCCTACTGAAAGAAGTCTGATGAGGAAATGTGGTGATTTCCGAAATAGCTATCACTTCTACCATTTTTTCAAATTATTGTTGCTTTTCCACAATAAGTTTTTCATTAAATCGGCCTCAAGCTCAATAAAAATTGTTGTATATAATGGTTATAAGGCCATAAATTAACACAAACAAATAACTTAAGTACGAGCACAGCTAAAAGTTAAACATTCGAATAATAGAAATATTAACAAAAACCAACAAAACCAATAACCCCATGATCAAGTTTAAATAGCACTGGAATTAGCTGCGCTTGATTGTAATTGGCTTAACAAATGAAATAGTTGAAAAAAGCTCTCCAACCATCTTACCTGCAGCTGACACTAACAAACATTTAGATATCATGCCTGGTTGTATTCTGAATACTAAATCAAACAAAAGAGGAGGAGCTAAAGAAGATAGAAAAAGGCCCGTCCTGGTCAGGTGGAGTCACCCACCCCTTCTACATTTTTTTTCTGTAGCCTTGGACCCTGCCGTGACTCCAACTATTGGCAGAGTCCCCTAAGCCTGACCGGTTTCCGTCTGTCTAGCGTCCAGTCATGTCCCTGTCAGCCTAGTCATTGCGTCGCTCCACCCATTTCCCCTCTTGTTGCAACCACTGCAACACCCACACCAAACAACTACAAAATTAGCAAATAATTTTTTTTTCTATTACTGATTTACATGCTCTTTATTATAAAAAACTTACAAACTCTATTACCTAACTATAAATCCAAATCTTGCTATAGTTCCTATTTCCACTAATTTGAGTTTAATATTTATAATAAAAACTATACCAACTAACCGTATCACTATATTTAAAAATTCACCCTCTATATGAACATACGTATATTCCAATCCAACAATTTCCTTAACAAAATTCAATTCCTTCATGTAACTAATTATCCACAAGGATACTTAAAATCATACTGGTAGTAATAACAAAAAATTCAACTTCAATAAAAAAAACTTCCGAATAACCTAATTCGTATATGTACATATGTGTTTATGAGGAAATCAGTAAATGTGACAATAAAAAAAGGCAAAGCAAAAAAAAATAATAACAATAAATTAAAATGGTACACAAGATAAACATATAGGTTGTGAGACAAATCTCCCATATCAAGAATATTAAATTTAGCGTAGCGAGTTTCTAATGTTTCGCCCGTTGCTGTACTCAAATCCCAAAAATCCTCCACCCGTATCTTCTCTTGCACATGCATTCTTATATGAATACAAGTAGTGAATATATGTGTATGTGCCTATGTATAACTAGGTGTGTATGTTTATATGTACATACATATGTATATCGGTTTTAGTAGCTTATGGCCTTAAAAGAATTATATTCAACAATTTTTATTGAGCTTGGGGCCGTTTTTAATGAAAAACTTATTTTGGAAAAGCAACAATAATTAGAAATAATGGTAGAAGTGATAGCTATTGCGGAAATCAGCACATTCCCTCATCAGACGATCCCACTGACTCAGCCAGTTGCATACGCACTGTGCTAAATTCGCCTTGTGAGTTATTGTGAGTTCTTGTTGCTTTTTTCCACTATTTCATTTGTTAAGGCAACTACAATCAAGTGATATCGTCGGTTCGAATCCTACTGAAAGAAGTCTGATGAGGAAATGTGGTGATTTCCGAAATAGCTATCACTTCTACCATTTTTTCAAATTATTGTTGCTTTTCCACAATAAGTTTTTCATTAAAACGGCTTCAAGCTCAATAAAAATTGTTGAATATAATTGTTATAAGGTCAAACAATAACAAAAACAAATAACTGAAGGACGAGCAACCTAAAAGCTAAACATTCTAATAATAGAAATATTAACAAAAACAACAACAAAACAGCCAGAACCAGAAAACCAGTAACCACATGATCAAGTTTAAATAGCACTGGAATTAGCTGCGCTTGATTGTAGTTGGCTTAACAAATGAAATAGTTGAAAAAAGCTCTCCAACCATCTTACCTGCAGCTGACACTAACAAACATTTAGATATCATGCCTGGTTGTATTCTGAATACTAAATCAAACAAAAGAGGAGGAGCTAAAGAAGATAGAAAAAGGCCCGTCCTGGTCAGGTGGAGTCACCCACCCCTTCTACATTTTTTTTCTGTAGCCTTGGACCCTGCCGTGACTCCAACTATTGGCAGAGTCCCCTAAGCCTGACCGGTTTCCGTCTGTCTAGCGTCCAGTCATGTCCCTGTCAGCCTAGTCATTGCGTCGCTCCACCCATTTCCCCTCTTGTTGCAACCACTGCAACACCCACACCAAACAACTACAAAATTAGCAAATAATTTTTTTTTCTATTACTGATTTACATGCTCTTTATTATAAAAAACTTACAAACTCTATTACCTAACTATAAATCCAAATCTTGCTATAGTTCCTATTTCCACTAATTTGAGTTTAATATTTATAATAAAAACTATACCAACTAACCGTATCACTATATTTAAAAATTCACCCTCTATATGAACATACGTATATTCCAATCCAACAATTTCTTTAACAAAATTCAATTCCTTCATGTAACTAATTATCCACAAGGATACTTAAAATCATACTGGTAGTAATAACAAAAAATTCAACTTCAATAAAAAAAACTTCCGAATAACCTAATTCGTATATGTACATATGTGTTTATGAGGAAATCAGTAAATGTGACAATAAAAAAAGGCAAAGCAAAAAAAAATAATAACAATAAATTAAAATGGTACACAAGATAAACATATAGGTTGTGAGACAAATCTCCCATATCAAGAATATTAAATTTAGCGTAGCGAGTTTCTAATGTTTCGCCCGTTGCTGTACTCAAATCCCAAAAATCCTCCACCCGTATCTTCTCTTGCACATGCATTCTTATATGAATACAAGTAGTGAATATATGTGTATGTGCCTATGTATAACTAGGTGTGTATGTTTATATGTACATACANTCAAACAATAACAAAAACAAATAACTGAAGGACGAGCAACCTAAAAGCTAAACATTCTAATAATAGAAATATTAACAAAAACCAACAAAACCAATAACCACATGATCAAGTTTAAATAGCACTGGAATTAGCTGCGCTTGATTGTAATTGGCTTAACAAATGAAATAGTGGAAAGAAGCAAAAAGGAACTAAAACTGTTTTTGATTTTGTCGTTAATTTTTTTTGTTTAAACAGCCTTATTTAAGAAAAATTGGGACAAAAAAACAATAAATTTTTTTGCATATTTTGCCGTTTGGCTTGCTTTGTGCACTAAAACTATTGATTTTGTGGTTTAATTTATTTTTTTCTTAAACCGCCTTTAAAAAAAATAGGAACTTGGAAATCGGCTTAAAAATAGGTTAAAAACAATAATTTGTTTGTTGCATAATTTGCCGTTTGGTTTGTTTTTTGCATTAAAACTATTTTCGATTTTGTCGTTTAATTCTTTGTTTGTGTAAACAGCCTTGTTAAAAAAGAGGGACTTGGAAAGCGGTTTAAAAATTGGTTAAAAATAATAAAAAAAAAATTATTTTTTTGTTGCATAATTTGCCGTTTGGCTTGGTTTGTGCATTAAACCTCTTTTTGATTTTTCTATTTTCTTATCATTCTTTTCTTCTAAAAATTATTGAACAGTGAAAAAATGGCAAAAAAATTTTTTTTTTTAATATAAAAAGGCAAGTTTTTTTTTTTCAAAAGTAAACTAGCTCATCCCGGAACGGCAAGAAACGGCAAATTTGAATATAAAGCCTGGTCTTTTGTCTTAGATTTGGAGGGGTGCTTCGCTATCTTTATATAAAGTTAGCAAAACACCTTATATCTATAAAAAAAAATACAAGAGCGACAAAATTGTTTTTCCACAATTAATTAACGGCAAAAAACGGCAAATTCATGGGTATATGCGACATTTTTTTCTTTATGTTGTTTCACTAATTTTATACACATGTGGAATCTGTATAAAAGTATGAAGAGCAATTAATTTTTTGCGTTAATTCTACAAAGAGCACTGCAGCAGTGACTACTTTATCGGTGCTAAAATATTTATACATTCTTCGCCTTCTGTATTCACGGATTTTGCATAAACTACTGCTTCATAAGCTTTCATAGATGCATCACAGAATCCATGTAACTCGATGATTGAAGGATTGGTATTTTAATTTGGGTAAAGAGAGATAGCCCTTCTTTAATTTTCTGTCATTGGTTAATTATTTCACTAGAAGGCTTTTCGTCTCAATCTGTTTTTGATTTCCACAGTTATTGAAGTAAGATTTTTGTAGTTACTGTTACTGAGTTAATTAGATCGAACGGATCAAACAATTTTGAGATGTCTGATAAAATATTTCTTTTTGTGATTGTATTTTTGCAGCTCCAGCTACATTTAGTACAAAATTGGTCATCAAATGGAGTCCAAGTTACCCCTAAAGCTTTCACGTCGTTAGACATTTCGTTATTTAACTCAAAGTGACTTTCTCCGTAATCAATGTGAACACTTTTTAGGATTTCTATGCCATTAGCACACCATTTTCTTAGATTAAATGCATACTTTAGCAATACTTTTTAATATTTACGTCTTTATTTTCGATGGATTCACTTTTCCTAAATTTCTTTAATTGGGCCATTTATGACTTTGTCTGAATGAGTAACGACGCCACAATGAACTAAACTTGATTTTTTATTGGCTGATCCAAATATTAGCCATTCCAAAGGCTTGTTTTCACTATGTCAAATTCAATGGCATTTGTCGTCAAATAAGTGAAAACACTTTGTCAAATGAGATTAAAAAGCGGTATATTGATTGATTTCGATCAGGAGAGATCTTTAGTCGTGTACATGCGCTGCTATATCGGCTATCTGTCTGTTCTTGGCCGATAAATTAATCGGTAAAGATATGGGTAAAGGAGATAAAGTTGTGTCAAAATATGTCCGACAAATTTTTAGCGTCAAAATATGACATAGTAAAAACCAGCCTTAAGACGCTATTTTAGAAGCGATAGTTTTCATTTCCAACCATAATTTTCTCCTCCTTTAATAAAGAAAAGAATAAATCGGCACCTAGTAGTATGTCAGTTTTACCTGTATTGGCGAATGTAGGATCTGCAAGCCGAGTTTTAATTGGAAATTTAGTTATGTTTATAGGTTCTGAAGGAACCTGTGAAACTATGTTTTGTATTACAAATGTATCAATAGCTGTTTCAAAATTATGAATTAAATAAAGATTATATGCGGATTTATCGTTTCATTTGTATTAGTTTTATTTTGTCCAATGCCTCCAATAGTAAGTGACTCTTTTCTTAAGCTAAGTTTAAGCTTATTTCTGAGTTCTTTTGTTATTAAGTGCACTTGTGATCCAGTATCGAGTAAAGCGCGCGCCCTTAGAACTTTTCCATCACGCGCTTTAATATAATATATAAAATAATAAGTAAACAATATTTATTTTTTGTCTCATCCGCTTTAGATTTCACAATCACACTTTTTGCTTTTGGTTGCTTCTCTTCTTCTTTGTGAAGAATAAAATGATGGCTACCATTACAATTTCTGCAATTAATGCTCTTACATTCTTTAGAACTATACGCTGCCTTCAAATATTTGCTGCATAATTTATTTCGTATTATTTTGGCCCACCATTCTTGTGTATTAAGAGCCCTAAATTTCTGGCAATAAAAAACAGGGTGAGAAAAGTTGCACCCCAGAAGCACTTTTTAAGCACTTTATGCGGTGATAACACCGAACCTTGTGCTGCTTCCAATGCGTTTCCTTCATAACTCAGAAATTTTTGTAGTGAATCAAGGTCTGGTATTTCTTTCGAATTCGTTAAGGAATTCTCATACCATATGTATGCTTTCAGAAAGCTTTTCTTGAAACGATTGCACACTGCAGGCAGTCTCAACCACTACTGGTGCATATAAAATATTTTTAAAATATCAGGCATGTTCTGCAAATCGTTTTCGGCCAAAATTTTAGATTTTTCCGTTTTTAAATCGTATGACACGTTCTGTAAATCGTTCCGTTTTTGCTTTTTCGAACATCACCAAATCGTTTTGTCACCCTGTTCTGAAAATCGGAATCGTTGGAATTTTACCGTTTTATAATCGGCAGGGCGGACGCTAGCGGTTTAAAAGTTTATTGCGTTTTATGTGAATAATACGTTTAACAATGTAAGTATGAAATTGTAAAAATTGTGGTTATTTGTAAATAAATAATACTTTTAATCCTATTTTAGGGGAAAACATAAGAATTCGAAGCAAGAGTTGATTTTTGTCCAATTCATGGAAGAAAATCCAGACCTGGCAAAAAATTTTGTTAAGGGCGATCGAGTAATTGCCGAAGAAAAATGGAAAGAGTTAACCACGTTACTCAATGCTGAAGGTCCACCCCAGAAGGATGTTAATGGATGGAAGAAAGTTAGTTACACTTTATAAATTTTCCTAGTTCATACTCTTTTAACAGTTTCAATTTTGTACAGATATGGTCTGACTGGAAAGGTTGCATTAAAAAAAAGGTGGCCCATAATAAGATGGAAACAAGAGCAACAGGAGGAGGCCCCTTTAATCAATATATCTTGTCCCAAAATGAGGAATCCGTTGCCAGAATTTGCGGAATTTTTGCGGCTGTAGAGGGAATAGCGCAAGCCAGAACTTTCGGCACAGAAAGTGAAACAAACAACCTAAGCGTCCGTGATTCCGATGAAGACGAACGTCCACAGACAAGTAGGGACGCCATCAGTACAAGACCAGCAAAAAGAAACAGGGATTCAGACACGCAGGACTGCCTTCAATCGTGTATGAAAACTCAAGCAAAAGAAATGAAAACCATTTCAGCGACATTAGGCGAAATGTGTGAAAATCAAAACAAAATTGCAAAAACAGACGAAGAAAAGAAAAATTATATTGAACGGATTTGTAACTTGGTTGAGACACAAAATCAGCTTCTAGAGGAACAAAATCATTTACTGAGACTTGACTTGGAGGAAAAAAAGAGACACCACATTAAGATGGAGGACTTGACACAAGAAAAAGTAAAAATAAAATTGAAGATGTTTGAGCTAGAAGCATCAATGCTATGAATGTACACAAAAATATATATGTACATACATACATGAATAAAATTTATTTTACATTATATGAATTCTACGAGTAAATAAAGTTTAAGTATTACAATATTAAATTATTAGCGACAGAGTCTCTTAAATTTCGACCAGCATTATTTAAATTTGTGTTTTCTTCAAGCTCAGCCATTTCCTCGTCGATTTCTGCAGGTTCTGCTGCGGTTTCTGGGTCCTCAATACCTTCCATTTGATAATGCCTACAAATGTTATGTAGCGCGCAACAAACATTTATTTTCTGCACTACTTTTTGTGGAGCATAAGGTAATGTGGATTTTAAACACCTGAACCGGCTCTTAAGAACTCCTATAACTCGCTCTATAATGTTACGTGCCTTAGAATGTTGACGGTTAAACCTATGCTCTGGTGATCCTGGGTTGGGATTTCTATATGGGGTCAACAAAAATGGTTCTATACCAAATCGGGAATCACCCAGTAACCAAGATCCACGGTTACCAGCTTCGTACTTTGAGAGGTAATGTTGCTTTGCACTGCTCATATTGAAAACAAACGCATCATGACTTGAGCCAGGCTTGCTTGCATCCACTGCTCGTATAACCATATCGTAATCACAAATCTGTAAATATGAAAAGGGGTTATTCAAACGTTCGCAAATGCTATATCATTTCGTACTTACAATCATTGTATTTATGCTGAAGAAACCTTTTCTATTAAAAAAAAGATGTTCATTCTGCAAGGGTTTTACTAAAGCTATATGAGTCCCGTCAATACACCCAATTACTCCTGGAATTCCAAACTTTTGCACAAAATGTAATTTTGATTTTCTTGAATCCTCCTCGGACATATCCAACTTAATCCACTTAGGGCAAAGCACAGTTTCTAAAGCATTAATAACTTCTGACAATATTTTTGAAACTGTGCTTCTCCCCAAAGCAATCTCAGTATCTTTGCCGATAGACCGTTGATACGAGCCTTCCGCAAAGAACATAAGGCTTGCTGATAATTTGAGTGGTAATGGTATGGATGCTTCTTTGACTAAAGGCGTTATTTCGTTTAGTATTTCTAAGAAAGCACTCTTGCTTAACCGATAGCTCGCAACAAACCTAAAAACTAATAAAATTGTTGTCTGTAAAATACAAAACTGATTGTTCAAAACTAACATTGAACCCGGTACACTAAGAGGGTTAGATTCATCTCTTAAACGCCGTCTGTTGATTCTGTTTTGATAATGTCGCTCCCTTTCATTCAAAATATAAGCAGCCATAAAAAACATTTTAATTTTTATTCAAAATTCCCTTGAAAATTAAATTTTTATATAGTTTGTACCAACGGCCTCTTTTGTCATAAGGTTGGTTTAATTGACAAAATGAAATCAGCTGTTTCGAACTTAGTTCGAATTCTAATGAAATCGAACGAATTGTAGAACACCCAAAACAAAATCGCACGAATTGTCATTTCGGTTCCGATTTCAAGTCGTACGATTTTCAGAACATGCCTGTATGTATTTGCCAGCAATCTTTTGTTCGTATATTTTTCGTTAAGTTCCAGGCTACACTGAAATTGGTTAAAGTTGATAGCAAATTCGCAATACAGCTTACTGCTGAGCCCTTCAGCTTTGTTTTCAAAATACACATTTTATGAGACTACTAATTGTTCAAATAGTTTTTTAAACGTTTGCCAATTTGCATAGTCACCAGAAAAAAGTGTATATCAATTTGTGGCAGAAGATATTGAGCACTTGTATTCTCATTTTTATTTTTTCTTGCCAACTCATCGAAATTGTCTTTTAATTCATAGAATTTACAGATCAGTTCGTTTTCTTCAAACTGGTTCAGATAAGATCTGCTTCATTTGAAATTTGGCAGCAATATACATAGCATAACTTTGTTACCGACTACTCGATCAGCCGTTTATTTAGTGTGCTGATTTTGCTATCGTTGTTTTTTATTACAGTTAATTTTCATATGCGTAACTTTAAAAATGAGTGATGTGGCGAGCAAAGAACTTCAGCAAAGAAATTTGATTTTGGCCTAATTCAAGCAAAATCCACACATCTCCCAATGTCGGTTAGTAAAATTGCTGAAAATTGGAGGGTCGACGGTACAAAATGTATTGTCAAATATCAAGAAAAATTACAGCATTGAGAGAAATGCGGAATCTGGCGGAAAATCAGGCACTATAAATCAAATAGTGCAGAAGGATGTTCCAGGACTTTGAAAAGGAATCGGAATCTCTCTGAACGTGTTGTTACACCTGGAGTGTTGTTCTGAGAGCCTGTATTGTTTTGGCCTGATTTGGCAACAAGCCATTGTGCAAAAAAAAGCGCAAGAGTTTTATACACAAAATGGAACCAGCATTGTACTAAAAGAGGCCAATCCTCCGAATTGCCCAGAGCTCCAAACGATCGAGCGTTATTGAGCCTATATGAAATCAAAATTAAAAATAAACAAAATGCAAAATTCAAGAATAACGCAGTTCCGCAGAATGTGCCGAAAACAGGCTCAATCGATCAACGAAAGGGATATCCAAGTATTAATGGCGGGTGCCATCTCTAAAGTACGGGTATTTTGGCGTGGAAATTAATTCTAATAATATTTGTAAATCTTTCATCTAAATAGAAATACAAGAAGGTTCTAAAAAAGTTTCGACTGAATTATTCATATTTCAATTATGTTTTTTGTTACTTAATACCTGCCAGATTTCAACTGAAGCAGTTCTTATTCTAACACGACATCTTTCGCATTTTAAAGAGTTTATTCCGTGCTTTCCAAGGAAATCTCACCTAGTTTGCAGGCTTTAACCTTCTTTTCTAAATGAATAAGTAGAAATTAAAGCCCGCGTACTAAGCCAGGTTTGGTTTCTTCTCCTTTTATTTTAGAGGACTTATTTAATTTATTTATTAACTCACTAACCTTTGAAAATAGCGTGGGCCGAAAATCCGCTTTTTTTAGAAATTTTATTGGTAATAGCAAAAATATGGTTCATTATGCTCTAAAAAAATCTGTGTGTGAGGCTCGCTCAAGTCCATCAAAGTTCAAGTACTAAAAAAATTGGTCTCTTGGATAACTTCGATTCTGTACAAAAAGGGTTCATATACCAAATTGTGTAGGACTAATACTATCGAAGATTATTGCAGTTTTAGTAAAAAATGTATTAATTAATTTATTTATTAACTTTTATTTTTTGAGCATATTCAACTTTGATGGACTTGGGCAAGCCTAGGATATTGACCAAAAAATTCCAAATTTCACACAAATTTTTTTTTTTTAAGTATAATGAGCCATATTTTTGCTATTACCAATCAAAATTCTAAAAAAAAGCGGATTTTCGGCCCACGCTATTGCGTACGCTGTTGTGTACAGCGTACTTACTTTACCAGCGACGTCATCCTTCACGTATCCCGATTTCTTCATGCTGGGGTCCTTCATTAGTTCCTGGTGGGCGCTGCTGAATGAGTTCCACAACTCTGCCAGGCTATTTCAACTTTGTTGAATTGTGCCGGGTACAACGTGCACCGTCGAGATCGCGAGCGAGATAATGGTGGTGGCTTAGCGTTCATCACGCACCACACCGTGCAGTATCGTCTTATCGAAGCAGACATCGACCGCAGGGATACCACCCTAGAATGTCAGGGCATCGCTATCCGGTCAGGCGATGTCGAGCTCGAAATATTTAACATATACATACCCCCTGTCACCTGCTGCCCGGCAGGATATCACCCTGATATAGGTGCGCTCCTCAGAGGTGAAAACCGTATGGTAGTAGGTGACTTTAATGCGCACCACGATCTTTGGCACTCAAGCCTGTCAAACGATCGTAGGGGAACAGACTTGGCTGAGCAGATAGACGATTCGACATTCTGCACAATGAACGACGACGCACCCACCAGGATTATGGGTAACTGCAGTAGCTCGCCAGACATCACAATAGTCAGCGCTGGTCTGATAAACAGCATAACGTGGCGACCTATGCTGACTCTAGCATCAGACCATCTACCCATAGTCATCTCGATTGATAAACCAACCGACTTTGCCTCCGCCAAACACCGGACCTATATCAACTTTTCTAAAGCTGATTGGAAAGGTTACGCGGAGTTTACCGAAAACACCTTCACAGCGCTCCCCACACCAACCGACGTCCATCTCGGTGAACGTAAGTTCCGCAGGGCTATCACTGCTGCTGCAGCTCGCTTCATACCGGCAGGATGTATATCGGACCCACGTCCAAACTTCCCTGCCGAAGCGGCTGTTCTAGCCGATGAGCGTGATAGCCTTCGTCAGGCCGATCCCGGAGATCCCCGTATCAGGGATCTCAACGCGGAGATTCGGCAACTTGTAAACGTACATAAGCGGAAGAAGTGGGAGGAGCATCTGAAGACTTGTAATTTCACCTCTGGTGTGAGCAAGCTTTGGTCAACCGTGAGGTCATTGTCTAATCCGACGAAGCACGACGACAGAGTCGAAATTTCCTTCGGCGACCATGCTTCGTCGGACCCGGAGCGATGCGCGAGCTATTTTAGCCGGCAGTTCATACTGCATCCTCCGGTGGACAAAGCCAAGCGTCGAGTGACCAGAAGGCTGCACAAACTGCCAACAACTTGTGCCCCCCTTGCTTTCACTTGCGGTGAAGTTCAGGTGGCCATCGGGAAGGCGAAAGCCTCCAAAGCCATGGGTCCCGACGGAATATGCATGCTGATGCTGAAAAATTTGGGTCCTGCGGGGGTAGCGTACCTAACGGAGGTCCTCAACTTGTCAATGGCCACTCTCATCATCCCAGACATCTGGAAGGTGGGGAGAGTGGTCCCACTGCTCAAACCGGGGAAACCTGCCAACAAAGGAGATTCGTATCGTCCGATTACACTCCTTTCCCCGGTAGCGAAGACACTCGAGGCCTTGCTACTCCCGTACTTCACAAACCACCTGACCCCAGCGAAGCATCAGCATGGTTTCCGTAAAGTGCACAGTACAACAACAGCACTTAACGCCATAAACACTCAGATAACTCGTGGCCTTAACCGTAACCGTCCCTGTGAGAGAACGATTCTAGTAGCGTTGGACTTGTCAAAGGCGTTTGACACCGTCTGCCATTCCACGCTACTAGAAGATATAGAGGCCTCCTCTCTCCCACAGAGGCTCAAACGGTGGTCGGCAAATTATCTGAGTGGTCGACATTCGTCGGTAACGTTTAGAGACAAAACGAGTAAGCAGCGAAAAATAAAACAGGGGGTTCCTCAGGGTGGTGTCCTTTCCCCGCTACTGTTTAACTTTTACATTTCAAAGCTCCCTCAACCACCAGAGGGAGTCTCGATTGTCTCCTATGCCGACGACTGCTCGATCATGGCGACTGGGAATGGAATTGATGACCTGTGTTTGAAAGTAAACGGCTATCTCTCCGAACTTTCTCGCTTCTTCACTGCAAAGTGTCTAGCCCTCTCCCCTACGAAATCCTCCGCGACCCTGTTCACAACCTGGACGAAGGAGGTCAGGCTACCGCTGGGAATTCACGTCGATGACACACCAATTCCGACGGTGAATAACCCCAAAATACTCGGAGTAACATTCGACAGCCTGCTCTCCTTCTCTGCGCACTCAACCGCTATTGTCAATAAAGTACAGAGCCGCAACAAGGTCCTCAAGTCGCTAGCCGGCAGTACTTGGGGCAAAGACAAAGAAACGTTGCTGGCAACATACAAGGCAATAGGCCGGCCGGTTTTGAACTACGCAGCGCCAGTGTGGTCGCCGGGGACTAGTAGGACGCAGTGGACGAAGCTACAGACTGCACAGAACACCGCACTCAGGACAGCGACAGGATGCCTCCTGATGTCGCCCGAACACCATCTCCACGGCGAGGCGCAAATGCTCCCCGTAAAGGAGCACAACATAATGCTCTGCAAGCAGTTCCTGATCGGGAGCCACAGAAGTGGCCACCCAAACAGACAGCTGCTTGCAGAGGAGCCCTCGCCTAGGCACGTCAGGAGGCATCTATATGAACTGACGGACGAAGTCCAGAGGTTCATCAAGCAACCTCTGGACCCGTCAGCTTACCGACTGGCCCTGAACGGCATTCACAGGGAGTGAGTCTCGAGTTATATAGACTCTAGACCTGTGAATGCCGTTCCAGGCGTACCGCCCCGGACATAGACGAGACGGAGCTTCATCTGCCTCGGGAGACACGAACGACAATAGCCCAACTTCGCTCTGGCTACTGCAGCAGGTTAAACTCCTACCTGAGTAGATTGAATGAGGATGTGCCAAATGAGTGTCCGGCATGCGGAGAGACCCCACATGACTCAAAACATCTCTTCGCATGCCCGGAAAACCCGACAACCCTAACGGCTTTGTCCTTGTGGACCAACCCAACAGAAGCAGCACGCTTCCTAGGGCTGCCGTTAGTGGAACTTGACGACAACGACTGAGATACCAACCGACCTGGGCGGGGTTGTTGTAGCCGCTACAACAACAACAACAACACCTGTCAAAAAAGTTCAATCCCCTAAACGAAGAGCTTTTGAAACGATTACCTAGTCAATTAAATACTTTTAAAAAAGCTTTGATTTTTTCACAAGAAAAGTGTGTGAATCCCAAGAGGGCGAGTTTCAGGGATCTGCCAATTCACTATTTGACTTATAAGGAAAGAAAAGCAGCGGAAACTGAATATTTAAATCTTTTAACTTTCCCATGGAATAACTTTTCTCAGAACCTTTACATCCGACTTTGAAGAATTTTGGATAATAGCTTACGGAGTGAAAACCACAACAGGCAACAAAATATTTGGAAATATAAGTAAATTCATATTATTATCCTTGCCGCACTCACATGCTTTGTTGAGTGCGTTTTTTCCGTAATCAATTCAACAAAAACTAAGATTCTAAATAGGATGAGGTTGGAAAGCCATATTTCAATAGTGCGAATAAAGTGTTATACGAAGGTGAATACTTTCTGCTGCAAAACGTTTTCAATATCAAACAGTATGCTATCAAGGTTGAATAGATCAATATATGACAACAACAGAAATGTAAATCATTCAGATTGTGGAAATAGCTGATCTCGTCTTATTTAGGTTTTTATTTAATTTTAAAAGCGGATTGTGCAATTAACCAATTAATTTGAGTTACAATAAATTTAATAATTGCGTAGTCCTATTGCCAAATATGTTGAAATAAATATTTTTAAAAAGAATGCGTTTGTTTAAAGAAAATTGTTTGTACATCACTATTATATATGTGATTTGTGTTATTTATTATTACCGTCTGAAGGTATTATATTCGTTTTTAGTTTTAAAACTATATTATAACAAGATCTTACTTATAAAATAAAAGATTTGTTAAATCGATTTCATGAATTTTATTTTAAAAAAATAATTGCTGATTTTTGGCGATTTTTTTCAGAAATTTCGCTTTTTTAAAACAATCTGGACACCCGGACCTACGTAAATATGTATATACATACATACATACACATGTATATACATAACAGTGGTTAAAAAAAATTTTTTTGGAAAGTCATAAACGCTGACTCAAATTATTGTTATTTGTGATAAAAAAAGAGAAACGTGTTTTTTTATTTTGAAAAAAAAAGTTTTCTTAGAGGTCGCGCTGGTCGGTTTTTATAAAAACGCTGATGTTATAAATTTTTTTTATTTTATTGACATGTTAAAATGCAGCTAAAAATGTGGTTTTTACATATACTTAATTACTCTAGTATTATTGGGGAACATTCCCTTAATTACATACCTGTCTTGGGCAGTAAGAATGGGCCCAGTGCCCGAAAATATTCTCTCGGAAAGAGACTAGTAAAATTAAAACGTTGATACTGAACGACAGTTAGAAAGGGCCTTGTTCCCGAAAATATGCTCTCGAAAAGACACCAGTAAAATTAAAACGTTGATACTGAACGATTTACGCATTGTCATGGGTTGAAATTTGTTACCAGGGAGTTTCTGGGGTTGCTAATTAGAATCTGAAGTCAGTTTTTTCAAAATCGAAATGGCGGATCCAAAATGGCGAACAATTTAAAAAAAAAATGATGGGATTTGTTCGAAACCCGGCACTCGACAGGTTTTGGGGTCGCCGATTACGATTCTAAAGTCAATTTCTTTTAATTCAAAATGGCGGGTCCAATATGGCGATCAAATTAAAAAAATTATGAATCTGATGTCAGATTTTCAAATTTCAAAATGGCGGTTAAGAGATTCAAACAAATCCAATCATTTTTTTAAGTTGGTCGCCATTTTGGATCCACCATTTTGAATTTTAAAAAACTGACACCAGATTCATAATCCGCAAGCTCAGAAACCCACTGAAAAAGAGTTTCAACCCTTAACAATGCTTAAAACGTTCAATACCAACGTTTTAATTTTAGTATTTTTTTTTTATTTGATCGCCATATTGGATCCGTCACTTCGAATTCAAAAAATTACTTCAGGTTCGCAATCGGCGACCCCAAAAACTCTCGAGTGCCGCGTTTCGAACAAATCCAATCATTAAAAAAAAATGTATCTCCATTTAATAATAATGATAATAAATTGGCGCTTACACATATGTCAGTGTTTCGCCGAGCTTCTCCTCCGACTTGTGGCGTGCGCCTTGATGTTGTCACACAAAGCAGAGGGACCTACAGTTTTACGCCGACTCCGAACGGCGATTGTATTTTTATGAGAAGCTGTTTTTCCTGGCAGAAATACAATCGGAGGCTTGCCTTTGCCTGCCGAGGGACGACCGCTGTTAAGAAAAAACCTTTTTCTATATTTTTTGGGATGTTGCTTTGACCAGGGCTTGAACCCAGGTGCTGATGTGTGAAAGCGCGCACTGCTTACCACTACACCACAGGGGCTGCTGGCTCCATTTGGGATCCGCTATTTTGAATTTTGAAAAATTGACTTCAGATTCCTAATTAGCAACCCCAGAAACCCCCTGGTAACAAGTTTCAACCCATGACAATGCGTAAATCGTTCAGTATCAACGTTTTCATTTTACTAGTGTCTTTTCGAGAGCATATTTTCGGGAACTAGGCCCATTCTAACTGTCTAAGACAGGTATGTAATTATGGGAATGTTCCCCAATAATACCAGAGTAAATAAATGTTAAAAACACATTTTTAGCTGCATTTTAACATGTCACGAAAATAAAAAAAATTGAGAACATCAGCGTTTTTATAAAACACCGACCAGCCCGACCTTTAAAAAAACTATCTTTTTAAATAAAAAAACTACGTGTCTCTCTTTTGATCACAAATAACAATATTCTGATGTAGCGTTTATGAATTTCCAAAAAGACTGTTTTTATGAACCACTCTAATATACATACATACACGCATCTGCTGCCGTCGAGAGCTGTTCGGAACTCTGAACAGGGATGAAGGTGTTTTCTAATTTGACAGTCTACCCTTCCTACTTTAAGCTTCCCTTTTTCGAGTAACTTTCTAGCCATATCCACTGGAAGCTTGATCAACGCCGTTTGTGTATCCCTGTACGACTTTCTCAAGCTCTTTACAACAGAGATTGTTACGTCATTAACAACTTAATAGGCCTGCTTGAACTGCACTGAGAATCTCCTACTTAGTGGTTATTTCGTCCAGATCTTTACATTCGAAGAGTCTCCTGAGTTAAAATCTTTACATTAGCTTCGTCACCAAGGCATTTATTCAGTAGACATTTCTGAACCATTCAGTTGCAATAGCATTTCGACATTTTTGGTCTTACGAATGCGAGAAACCTTATTACCTAGGTCGTTTAGGGTGGTATCATATTCATTCTGCGCAAGATCTCCGCGTAAGAAAGGACGTAATTCTTTCAGATCAGTATAGCATCTGGTTTTGGTTTGGGGTTTTCAAGGGTCTGGTATTGGCTTTAGTACCACCTAGTATTTGCCAATCTCCAAAAAAGCTGTTATTGGCAGTATTTTTCTCATTGGGAGGGTCATCTCGAGTATGAGTGTGAGTGAGATTAACTCATCTATTAGCGTGCCTAATGTTGAGTGCCTCTCTTTCGCTATTCTGCTGATCAGACTGAGACTCAGCATTGCTTGACGGCGTGGTTTGAGCGCCTAAGCTGTCAGTAGGCTGTGTAGCTTTGTTGGGCATGGGTCATTGGCGCATGTTTGGTATGACGTTTGAGTCAGCTGCTGGTGATGTTACCAGAAAGTCACTTGCTTCCTCTGGGGCGACAGGGGTGTTTTGGCGGAATTGGAGAACGGGTTGATTAAACCGTCATAAATAGTTCTGCTTCTTGTTTGTGAGTGTGCCAGACGATTTTATTCTAACCGACACATCCACCGCACATATTTGAGGATGATAATAAATTGGCTGGAAATTGCAAACGCCTCAAATATTCCTCAACTTGCAAACTCGCCACAAGTGGAACGTAGGCGTTAGTGGATAGTGTGGTCTCTCTCAGCTGTGTTTGTGCTACTTTGCCTATTCCTTTTTCGTGACTCTTTCGCCAGTGGAAACTTATTTTCAAGAATTAATAATTGGTTTACTCACTTGATACAGTGGGGATGCGAATATTTTCTTCGCTTTGCTGTAGCTTATAATATTATTAGCTCTTTAAATACTTTGGGTGCTTGAGATTTCAGTATCTCTCGCAGTATACACTATGGATATGGAGCACTTGAAAAACACGTCTTCACTTGTTCAATATACAAATGTATATTAATATTACCAAAATTTGTACATATGAATGTATAAATTACTTACATACATTTGTACATATGTATGTATGTATAAATGCATTTAGTTCACCTATTGTGCCGCTACTACTTACATATGGTCAACATTTTTGTCTTTAACGTTACAGTCGCACGTATATTTCTGCTAATATTTCTGAAACGTTGTGTAAAACCCGAAAGTTTTTGATTTATCCTGGTAATAAACCTCATAAGCCACATTTTATATGCAGACACTTGTTTCCTATCTTTTGTTGTTTTAAAGATAAAAGCAGTTTTAAATGGTCTTTAACGTTACATTTCTTGGAAGTGAGTTATGTGATAACGTCACACGTACGGTTAACTTAGCGAATCCTGCAAAGTTAAAAATTAAACCAAGGTATTTTAATAAAGATCAAGGTTCAAAGAAACTATAAAAAACATTAACTTTTGGGAAAAATATTTTTTGAACTGATCTAAAAATCAAAATACCTACATAAATCTTTAACGTTACCTTGCGATTTTATTGGGAATATGGTAAATATAGATATAGAAAAAAAAGTGGAAATTTTTTAAAATATGTTAGCTCAAAATCATATACATACTGATTCAGTAGATAATATCTATCTCAATATTTGTCCAATAACACTGTGCAACAGCCGAAATTAACATTGACTGAAAGTACTTTTTTTGAATACGCTAAATCCGAATCTGGCAACAAAAGTATTCCATCACGTCACAATTTTGAAAGAATGGGTTCGAAACCTCAAAAATCACCATGTAAAGCAAGTTTGAAAACTTGTGCTGGTCGAATCTGACGTGCTGAAGAGTTTTCAAAGAGAAACTAATTACATCTTTCGGTTGACGTGTCAAAAATTACTATTTTTTCGTCCTTGACTTGACTTTGATGTGATAAAGTAATGTTTCGAACATGATTCCCACTTTTAAATACATCTGAAGTATGCCACTTCTTCGGTCATGATTTGTGATTGTGTACGATGCCATCTACCTAGCCACAGTGCTGTGGCTCCAATAAAATTTGAGCTGAAATACAATTATGAACGGATTTAAATGAAAACTTTTCCTAGTGAACTTGAGGACGCTCAATTTAAAAACGCAACTTGTTTTTGATACCAAAATTTGGATTCTTGCTGCATTTACGTAGGTATTTACATATAGTTCATTCCATTTTCAAAAGTGAGGTATCAGTTTACATGGATCGGTCTGTAGATGTGCAGTAAAGTTTTATTTTTTTTTAAGCGGTTGCCACCTGTTAAAAAAGTTTAATTAAAATATGTATATTAAGTTAAATGAATTAGATATTACAATATGGGTATCAATCGACATGGTTTTGAAAATACTTTACTTCTAAACTACACGTATAAGGGTGCTACCTCTTTACCCTAGACGTACATACATTCTTCGTCAATTCGACGAGCCGACAACGTGTATTGTTTACGTATACAAAGATAAGAATGTACTCCCAGGGTTAAACAGTTAAATTCAATTTAATTAATGGGTTTGGGTAACTGAAATATTATAATATGTGTGTCAGATCAAAGAACAAATTTAAAATATTTAGCAAAAAATAACTGAAGAATAAACAAATTCCTGAAACCTTAAAGTTAATTAATGAAAGGAGCAAGAAAACATCACTCATTGGCAATCTATGTATTTACATACTGCAATACAATAAAAAATACGATGCCGCAACCCTTTCGTTTGATATAAATATATTATGATTTCATATATAATAATTTTGTATAACTTAATTAAACTCTATTTGAAAACAGTTGGCGACCCTCTTCAAACTGTCGGACTGCCATATATATGGTGATACATATTTCAGTCACCTACTTTCCTAATTTTTTTTTTAAACAGGTAGCAAACCTCCTTCTTCTTCTTCTTTCTACTTTTTTGGCGCTGTAACCGCCTAAGCGATTTTGACGAGTTCAGCAAAGCACTCCAGTCGTTTCTCCTCTGTGCCAACTGACGCCAATTGGAAACGCCAAGTGAAGCCAAGTACTTCTCCACCTGATCTTTCCATCGCAGTGGGGCCTCCCTCTTCCTCTGCTACCACCAGCGGGTTCCGAGTTGAATACTTTCAGAGCTGGAGCGTCGGTGTCCATTCGAACGGCATGACCAAGCCAGCGGAGCCGCTGTCCATATCGTTGTAAAGCTCATACAGCTCATCGTCCATCGTCTGCGGTACTCGCCTCGCCAACACGTAAAGGCCCGTAAATCTTCCGCAAAATCTTTCTCTCAAACACCCCAAGAGCCGCCTCATCGGATGTTGTCATTGTCCATGCTTCTGCACTGAGGGAAAAAAATATTTAAATCATATAGAAACGTAATTGATCTTACTATAAACGTCAACGAAAGTACTGTATATTGGTAAATATTCAATTCAATTACGCGCATACTAAAATGACCGCGTTCGTACTGAAAAAGCATCCGTGAAGTGAATAATCAAGACAAAAACTAAAAAAAAAAAACTATTTACACGTTGCCTGCAGTGGAATTCGAACCCGACCATCTCCGGATACCAACAACTTGTGGAAAGCATCTTTGCTCACTCAGCTACACCCAGGCATATAAATTTGCTTTCAAATGTTGAATATCCATCAACACCACAGCACGCGATTTGTACGGATAAACATGTATGTACTATGTATGCACGATTGAGAGAAATTCTTGAGAATTCTATTCTCATTCTATCATTCTTGCTATGTATGTATGTGTGATTTGCCACGGCTCTCAGAGCGGCGCTCTGCATGCTTGGGATGCGTATGTACACTTACATATATGTACATACTCAGATGCGAACAGTCAACTACGTGCGTAATAAATTTTGTATGAAAACATTATTTTTAAATACGAACATTTTTAAACCATAATCAAATATAAAGTATTCATTTTTACTATGCATTATTTCCCTCAGTGTGCGCCATATACCAACACGGGCATGATGAGTGACTTATAGAGCGTGGTTTTCGTACGTCGAGAGAGGACTTTACTCCTGAATTGCCTACTCAGTCAAAAGTAGCACTTGTTGGCAAGAGTGATTCTACGTTGGATTTCAATGCTGACATTATTATCGGTGTTGATGCTGGTTCCCAAGTAAACGAAATTCTCTACTTTCTCGAAATTGAAACTGTCAACAGTGACGTGGGTGCCAAGGCGCGAATGTGCTTACTGTTTCTTTGATGACAGGAGATACTTCGTCTTGTCCTCGTTTACCACCAGACCCATTCGCTTTGCTTCCCTATTCAACTTGGAAAAGGCAGAACAGACTTCGCGGTTTTTGTTACCGATGATGTCGATGTCGTCGGCATAAGCCAGCAATTGCACGCTGTTGTAGTAAATTGTTCCTGAGAGGTTCAGTTCTGCAGCTCTTATTATCTTCTCCAACATCAGATTAAAGAAGTCACATGAAAGGAAGTCGCCCTGTCTGAAACCCCGTTTTGTGGCGAACGACTCGGAGAGGTCTTTCCCAATTCTGGCGGAGCTGGTGGTATTGCTCAACATCATTTTACACAGCCGTATGAGTTCTGAGGGGATGCCAAATTCAGACATAGCGGCGTATAGGCAACTCCTTTTAGTGCTGTCAAAAGCGGCTTTAAAGTCGACAAATAAGTGGTGAGCGTCGATCATTTTCTCGCAAATCTTTTCCAAGATTTGGCGTATTGTGAATACCTGGTCTATGGATTTGCCAGGTCTAAAGCCACACTGATAAGGCCCAATCAGCGGTTTTGTTGTTTTTCAGCCGCGTTATTGCTATACGTACCTCGTCATGGTCAGGCGGTGGAACGTCGACTCCGTCATCATCGACTGAAGGCTCGGATTCTTCTTCTCCACAATTTTCCGTGCTGCTACCATTTAGAAGCGTGGAAAAGTGTTCCCTCCATAATTTGAGTACGCTCTGGACATCAGTTACTAGGTCGCCATTATTGGTCTTACAGGAGTACGTCCCGGTCTTGAAACCTTCCGTAAGTCGCCTAACTCTCTGGTAAAATTTTCGGGCATTCTTCCTGTCGGCCAGCATTTCAAGCTCTTCGCACTCAAGTGTTTCGGCCTCTCTCTTCTTATTGCGGCAAATACGTCTCGCTTCCCTCTTCAGATCCCTATAGCGGTCCCACATAGCGCGCGTTACGCCCGATCGGCGGCATCTTTTTCCCTGCAGCTTCCTGACTCATCTCATCGTACCAGTTGTTCTTTCGGGCTCGCTGAAATCCGACTACTTCTTCGGCGGCGGAACTTAATGAGCGGGAAATGTGGTTCCACTGCTTGTTGTTGTTGTTGTAGCGGCTACAACAACCCCGCCCAGGACGGTTGGTATCTCAGTCGTTGTCGTCAAGTTCCACTAACGGCAACCCTAGGAAGCGTGCAGCTTCTGTGGGGTTTGTCCACAGGGACAAGGCCGTTAGGGTTGTCGGGTTTTCCGGGCATGCGAAGAGATGTTTCGAGTCATGTGGGGTCTCTCCGCATGCCGGACACTCATTCGGCACATCCTCATTCAACCTACTCAAGTAGGAGTTCAACCTGCTGCAGTAGCCGGAGCGAAGTTGTGCGAGTGT
>NW_016158311.1:63841-64784 GCF_001687245.7 Rhagoletis zephyria | reverse complement strand
AACGCGGAGATTCGGCAACTAGTAAACGTACATAAACGGAAGAAGTGGGAGGAGCATCTGAACACCTGTAACTTCACGTCTGGTGTGAGCAAGCTTTGGTCAACCGTGAGGTCACTGTCCAATCGGACGAAGTACGACGACAGAGTCGAAATTTCCTTCGGCGACCACGCTTCGTCGGACCCGGAGCGATGCGCGAGCTATTTCAGCCGGCAGTTCATACTGCATCCTCCGGTGGACAAAGCCAAGCGTCGAGTGACCAGAAGGCTGCACAAACTGCCAACAACCTGTGCCCCCCTTGCTTTCACTTGCGGTGAAGTTCAGGTGGCCATCGGGAAGGCGAAAGCCTCCAAAGCCATGGGTCCCGACGGAATATGCATGCTGATGCTGAAAAATTTGGGTCCTGCGGGGGTAGCGTACCTAACGGAGGTCCTCAATTTGTCTATGGCCACTCTCATCATCCCAGACATCTGGAAGGTGGGGAGAGTGGTCCCACTGCTCAAACCGGGGAAACCTGCCAACATAGGAGATTCTTATCATACGATAACACTCCTTTCCCCGGTAGCGAAGACACTCGAGGCCTTGCCCCTCCCGTATCTCACAAACCACTTGACCCCAGCGAAGCATCAGCATGGTTTCCGTAAAGTGCACAGTACAACAACAGCACTTAACGCCATAAACACTCAGATAACTCGTGGCCTTAACCGAAACCGTCCCTGTGAGAGAACGATTCTAGTAGCGTTGGACTTGTCAAAGGCGTTTGACACCGTCTGCCATTCCACGCTACTAGAAGATATAGAGGCTTCCTCTCTCCCACAGAGGCTCAAACGGTGGTCGGCAAATTATCTGAGTGGTCGACACTCGTCGGTAATGTTTAGAGACAACTCGAGTAAACTCAGAAAAATAAAACAGGGGGTTCCACAGGGTGTTGTCCTTTCCCCGCTAC
>NW_016158311.1:63127-63342 GCF_001687245.7 Rhagoletis zephyria | reverse complement strand
TGCTCGATCATGGCGACTGGGAATGGAATTGATGACCTGTGTTCGAAAGTAAACGGGTATCTCTCAGAACTTTCTCGCTTCTTCACTGCAAAGTGTCTAGCCCTCTCCCCTACGAAATCCTCTGCGACCGTGCTCACAACCTGGACGAAGGAGGTAAGGCTACAGCTGGGAATTCACGTCGATGACACACCAATTCCGACGGTGAATAACCCCAA
>NW_016158311.1:56754-56910 GCF_001687245.7 Rhagoletis zephyria | reverse complement strand
TTTCCAATTCTGGCGGAGCTGGTGGTATTGCTCAACATCATTTTACACAGCCGTATGAGTTCTGAGGGGATGCCAAATTCAGACATAGCGGCGTATAGGCAACTCCTTTTAGTGCTGTCAAAAGCGGCTTTAAAGTCGACAAATAGGTGGTGAGTG
>NW_016158311.1:40330-56736 GCF_001687245.7 Rhagoletis zephyria | reverse complement strand
TGAGGGGATGCCAAATTCAGACATAGCGGCGTATAGGCAACTCCTTTTAGTGCTGTCAAAAGCGGCTTTAAAGTCGACAAATAAGTGGTGAGCGTCGATCATTTTCTCGCAAATCTTTTCCAAGATTTGGCGTATTGTGAATACCTGGTCTATGGATTTGCCAGGTCTAAAGCCACACTGATAAGGCCCAATCAGCGGTTTTGTTGTTTTTCAGCCGCGTTATTGCTATACGTACCTCGTCATGGTCAGGCGGTGGAACGTCGACTCCGTCATCATCGACTGAAGGCTCGGATTCTTCTTCTCCACAATTTTCCGTGCTGCTACCATTTAGAAGCGTGGAAAAGTGTTCCCTCCATAATTTGAGTACGCTCTGGACATCAGTTACTAGGTCGCCATTATTGGTCTTACAGGAGTACGTCCCGGTCTTGAACCCTTCCGTAAGTCGCCTAACTCTCTGGTAAAATTTTCGGGCATTCTTCCTGTCGGCCAGCATTTCAAGCTCTTCGCCCTCAAGTGTTTCGGCCTCTCTCTTCTTATTGCGGCAAATACGTCTCGCTTCCCTCTTCAGATCCCTATAGCGGTCCCACATAGCGCGCGTTACGCCCGATCGGCGGCATCTTTTTCCCTGCAGCTTCCTGACTCATCTCATCGTACCAGTTGTTCTTTCGGGCTCGCTGAAATCCGACTACTTCTTCGGCGGCGGAACTTAATGAGCGGGAAATGGGGTTCCACTGCTTGTTGTTGTTGTTGTAGCGGCTACAACAACCCCGCCCAGGACGGTTGGTATCTCAGTCGTTGTCGTCAAGTTCCACTAACGGCAACCCTAGGAAGCGTGCAGCTTCTGTGGGGTTTGTCCACAGGGACAAGGCCGTTAGGGTTGTCGGGTTTTCCGGGCATGCGAAGAGATGTTTCGAGTCATGTGGGGTCTCTCCGAATGCCGGACACTCATTCGGAACATCCTCATTCAACCTACTCAGGTTCCACTGCTCGCATATGTCGGTTTGTTGAAGAGTGCTCTCTGAGAGCAGGTGTGAGAGTCGAGTAGCGAAAGCGCTGGCTGTCTGTTGTGATTGCAGCTTTTCGACGTTGAGCTTTCCTTGTATATTTGGGCGCACATTTTTTCTACACAGAGGCGGGTGCGTATCTTGGCTGCAACAAGATAGTGGTCCGAGTCGATGTTTGGGCCTCGGAGTGTGCGTACGTCTAAAACACTGGAAGCGTGCCTTCCGTCTATCACAACATGATCGATTTGGTTTCTCGTTTTTCGATCCGGAGACAGCCAGGTAGCTTGATGGATCTTTTTATGCTTGAACCTAGTACTGCTTACTACCATGTTTCGGTCCCCGGCGAAGTCGATCAGCCTCAATCCGTTGTCGGACGTTTCGTCGTGGAGGCTGAATTTTCCGACGGTGGTTCCAAAGATCCCTTCTTTGCCCACCCTGGCATTGAAGTCGCCAAGCACGATTTTGATATCATGACGGGGGCAGCGCTCGTACGTATGCGCTCCAAGCGCTCATAGAAAGTCCTTGGATGCCTCATCCTTCTCTTCCGTCGGGGCATGGGCGCAGATGAGCGAGATGTTGAAGAATCTCGCTTTGATGCGGATTGTGGCTAGACGCTCGTCCATCGGGGTGAACGACAGTACTCGGCGACGGAGTCTCGCTCCTACCACAAATCCAACTCCGAATTTGCGCTCCTTTACATAGCAGCAACCCTCCTACATGTAGGTAAAAAATCAACCCTTTCAAGACCCTTTTCGATGTATACCCATCGTTTAATAATTCATTTAACTTATTAAATATTTTGAACTAAACAGGAAGCAAATTGCTATAGCTGATACCTATAGATTTAGTTGCATCACTAGATTTGTCTCATTCCTTTTTTCTTTCTCTACATTTTCTCACTCGTTCACGTGTTGCTTCAGGACGCTTTGCAATGACGCGATCACGCTCGTTGTTTGGCAACTGTATTTCTTTCGCTTTTGTTGCGTTTCGTAGTTTTTTCATGGTAACCGCCATTTTTTTCTTTACTTATCATTTCTCTTTAATTTGGCAAAGTAATTTTGATTGATTTGAGCCCGGCTGAGCGGTTTCTGCACAGTATTTCAAGAGTTGTCGAAGTTTAAAAGAGGGTAGTATTGTTAGGTGTAAACGGTCTTTAACGTTACATAAATTCAATACTAAAACGTTGCAAAACGATAGCGATTCAGATATCAATAACTATGTTGCTCTACACTTGATTGAAATCTACGAAAAAAAATGTATTTATTACACCTTTTCTGCATTTCGGTTTTGCACAATAAAGCCTTTTCTTATATTTGGCCTTTACAGTTACACGGTTATCGGAGAACCATGATCAAACTCACGAAGAAAACAAAAAATGCCACTAAATTTGAATTAGTCTATTTCAAAAATACTTTATCTTAACGAAGGCCAGCTCTAGTATCGAAAAATTAGTAAGATATTAATATTTTTAACTTTTTGTGAGGGTTTACTATATTCTCCAATTTTATCGCACGCACAAGAGAAATTAAAGTACCGTGAAGCACACTTAATTGAATATAAATCACAATTATTTTATGATACTATACAATGTATATTAACAAAATATGTCAAAGTTGACGAGTGATTCAAATAAAAATTTTTCTCACGCTTTCCTCGTTCCCAAATTTTTGACCATATGTATGTATTGCCACTAAGCAAAAATGCTGAGAAAAAAATCATTAGTTCAAAAGCACGAGTGCAGCACCGTACACGTGATAGAAGTGATTCTTCTTAAAAAACACATGTATGCACCCCACACCCAGTAGAAATCTTAATAAAATTAAACTACGAGACAATCATACAAATACAATATTTTATTGGTATCAAGTTGATAAGTTTTTATAATTGTTCATATATATATTTTTTTAATTTTTAAATTTTTTTGCTGCTGAAAATATAAATAGATATAGATATAGGCATTTTCTCAAGAACTTTTCAGTTGATGTTATTCAAATTCATTCCAAATAGCGACAAATGGTTAAAAATTAACATATTCGTCTAATTTGGTTACTTTAAGCTATCAACATAACATACCCAATTCTTCGCAAAAAGCTATCCAATCCCCGATTGCCACCTAAACTGAAAATCCCTGCAAACCGGGGGAATTTCCAGCGAGTTGACTTCCCTGCACGCGATACATAATTTGTAGGCTGTGTATGTCGCTTTCTGACTTTTGTAGAAATCTTTTTATTTTTTCTGGTTCCTTTGTTTTCATATACATAAGTATATATTTATGAACGCATTCAGTGTGAATGCTATCACATCGTGGGCGGGATATTTTGTGAACCGAGCTAACGTTATTGTGATTTAATACAAGATGAAGAATGCAGCTGTGCTGTCACTTCGTACATATCTTGGAATCCCAAATTTTTCGTATTATAGAGATTTTTTGTTTCACATGCCGAAATTGTAAATTTTTCCCCAATTTTAACTGTAAGTATAAAAATACAGTCGCCGTTCTGAGTCGGCGTAAAACTGTAGGTCCCCCCCTTTTGTGTGACAACATCAAGGCGCATGCCACAATTTGGAGAAGCTCGGCCAAGCACTAACATATGTGTCATTATGGGCACAGATGCAACTATATTCGCATTTAACATTCCTTGGAAGACGCATACATTCTTACCTACATTTGTACATACATATTCATTAATGCATTTAGTTCATTTTATGTCCCGCTACTTAGCTTTTATCAACTTGCAATGTTGTGTGTCCACACCACCATTTATACTTTAAATATAACAAAGGTATTTATCACAAAGTCTAGATATCAACCTAGTCTAGATATCAACCTCGTTGTAGATATCATATCAAAGACATACAATTAGAAGACTCTAGATGTCGCCCCGCCAGAAGAAGTTAAATATTGCGCGTAAAAATATGCATTACGTACGCTACAGCGGAAAAGGATGACACGCCATTTCTTTACATGAAATTAATTCCTGCTATATGCATGTATGTACATTAGAGTGGCCAAAAAAAATAAAGTCGGAGTTTTAATGCCGGCACACCCTAGGATTGATCTATATCGAAAAAAATGTGCCCCTATTTTTTATTTTGAAATCAAAAAAATATTTAGGGAGTGCTCAAAGCGCTCAAAGTTTTCCATGTATTTTATATGGAGAAAAAACATCTTTTCGTAGAAATAGTGTAGAATTCTTGAAAATCAATATTTTTTGATCGGAATTTTCTCATGGTAACTATATTTTATAGGTCCTTCAAAGCCCTTAGAAAATGCAATGGGGGGACCAATAAAAATCTTTAATCATAAACAATGGTTAAATAAACAATTGGATATTTATACTGGAAGTCTTCTGAAGAGAACCACAGTTTTCCGGTCGAAAAATATTGATTTTTAAGAGTTTTATACCATTTATACGAAAAATTGTTTTTTCTCCATATAAAATACATGGAAAACTTTGAGCGCTTTGAGCACTACCTAAATATTTTTTGATTTCAAAATAAAAAAATATGGGTATATTTATTTCGGTATATAACAATCCTAGGGGGTGGCGGCTTTAAAAATCCGACCTTATTTTTTTACATACATTTTTGGACCACTTTAATGTACATATGTATGTATATACTCAACGTGAGCACAAAACATTTTGCTTCCATAGTCTTCTGTTCTCTTTTCACTGCAAGTTGAATTATTATAATATCTATTGGAAAATTTTTTACAGACAAGACTAAAAAGTATAAAATAAATCAAATATAATAAAACGTTTTGATATACCACGCTTTTATAAATGGACTAAAAATTAGAAATTAATATTTCTCAGTCCCATAGAATTTGTTTTGATAACTTTTGATTTTGAAATTTTATCAAAAGTCATTATAAACAATTCATGAGATTGAAAATGAAGAGCGTGGGGTGCATGTAATAGACCTGAATTGATATGAAGGGTAATATATGTATGTATGTGGATATATTAATAACGACCGCTTAAAATCGATCTCAAATCTGTACTTTCTCTGTAGAATTTTTAGGTATATGTTATGTAGTTTGACTATTGTATTGCATGCGCTGCACGTTTTTCGTATTCAATCTCATAAATGGTTTATAATCACTTTTGCTAAAATTTCAAAATCAAAAGTTATCAAAACAAATTCTATGGGACTGAGAAATATTATTTTCTAATTTTTTGTCCATTTATTTATTTTCATTTATGATCGGATTTACACAATTGATTCAATCAGAGGTTCGGCATCTTCCCTACCCTCGTTTGCCGGGAATTCTAGAGGAATTCCCGGACCACTTTCTACCCCGTCTCAAACATATGGTCAAAATGACCCCTAAATGAGGACTTTTGGGGGTTAAGGTTTAAAAAAAATTATTCGTGTCGTTTAACAATTGAAGTACCAAAAGTAAAACATAAGATGTGTTTTATGACAAAGATATAAGTTCTACTAAATAAAAATTAACAATGTATAGGCCTCTATCTCGTAAAAATTACGTAATAGAACAAACCTGAGAATGCAGTTTATCTACATTTGAATACTCTTTCATGGCCTTATGTATCTCTTTTTGGAATATTCCAAGTGTTCAAATAATACGTACAGTGTAATTAACCAAATAAATATTTCTGAGTGGCAATGTTTTTTTGTGTCCATCGTCGATAATTTTCTAAAAACAGTATGCCCTCCGGAAAAAAGACCGATTAAATATATTTAGCATTAAAATAGTCCAATAATCCCTTTTCTTGTTCTTGTTTCCGAAAATCATCCACAATACATTCAAATAACCCATTATTTATTCATTATTTGATAAATTTAGATAATTTTCAGAAGTCCAAAGCCCATTCGTTTTCAGCAATAAACGAATCGACCACTTCTTTCATGGAGAAATTCGGTATAAGTTGGTCTTCCGTTAATTTAACTCTAGTCACGGGATCAAAGTGACCCACCCGTTGCAAATGCTCCTCAATATCTTTTCGTTCATATGTTATGCCGGATGGAGTTATGACAGGATCGGTGAGAATTTCAAAACTTATTTTACCACAGAGATAATCTGGGACGTCACGTTTCTAGAAGAGAAATAAAAAGTTCAAGCAATGTTAATAAGGCAGTTATAATCAATTAGATTATTCTTAAACAAAATTTTAATTAAAAATGGAGGTTAAAATTTGCGCTAACAATTTTTTTTAATAGTCAGTATGTATTTCTTAATGTACCCTGTTTTATCTTTCCTAGGAATTGCATATAACAGTTATTATTGTTTCTGAGTCGGAACGATCAGTTCTATAAGATTTGAATGTAAACAAACCTATGTGAAATCATTTTTTGCGAGAAACATTTCGCAAAAAACTTAGCATATGCAGGGACGACTCCATTTTTTTAACAAACAAATCATCACAAAAATATTGCCTAGACAATAGGTTTGGGTGATTGCGTAATTTTGTTTTACACTTTTCTTCGCTATTTTCCACTCCATCTTTAACCATTGGTATACCATGATCTTTGCGCATATTTTTATTTCGGACGTAACACGGCACCGCTGACAAAGTTCTCAGCGTTTTCGAGTGATATCCCTATATTTTATCAATATTAGTTGCACAGATCGTACCCCATAGTTGAATACCGTACATCCAAATAGGTTTATAACTGTATTGTATATCGATACCTGAGTGGAAGATTCACCTATCTCGACAGCCAGTTCGAAAACGCCCTATCTCAGAAAATTTTCAAGAACGCCCTACTTTCAGAATTTGATAGAAAACCACCCAATCCCAGAATTTGGTTGAAGAATGCCCTATCTTAGCTGCGGATTCAAGACGCCCTATCTCTGCACATTTTCAATGTATTTTCACCTAAGATAGGGTATTTTTGAATCGCCAGCTGAGAAAGGGCGTTCTTCAACCAACTGCTGAGATAAGCCGTTTTCAACAAAATTCTGAAATTAGGCGTTCTTCAACCAAAATTCTGAAGAAAGGCGTTCTTGAAAAGCCTTCTGAGATAGGGCGTTTGAAACTGGTTGTCAATATAGGTCGATCTTCTACTCAGGTGATGATATGCGCAACTCATAACCTAATTTCAGTTTCTATTTTTTTTTTAGAAGCCAGTTTAAGCTAGCTGACCTTACCCTGGTATTCAGTAATTCAGTCCGAACACAAGTCACTTAGACTATGTTCAAACAGGCACCTAATTGGCAATTAAGAACTTTTTCACCAATTTAAGATTTAATTGTTACCCAATTTATCATAAAAGACTTCAAATTTGTGTCAGATTCTTTATGCATCCCTAGGTATATTTAATTTTGACTTGGAGGGATGTTTATTGAACAAAGAGCAATCAGCTGTTCGTATCTGGTCCTTTTTTACGGCTGATATTCCATCAGGGATAGAAAATTTAATTATAAAATTGTACCAAATTTACGGTAGACTTTACCTAAATGTAGATAGATGTATCCAAAAAGTAAATATATATATCCATATAGAGAAAATAAAATGATAACAATTCCCATAGATACTATATCAACTTCTGTACTCACATTAAACAAATTTTGGCTATGAAAAGTATCTCTTCGAACAGCGCGAGACAATACTATGTTGTTCTAAAGGTTAATCACTTTCCTCCCATTTCTTCGATCTGACGTTTTAAAATGAAATATTTTCCGTCTATCTTACGAAATCAACTATAGTTGCGTTACATTGACAACCCTTCTGTATCATTTGTATGCCCCTTCACAAAGGACGGAAGCTATTAGACCAGTTGCCCGCACCAGAAAATGCATCGAAATGTCAATAAAAATAAGAACTAATTTCCTGAGAAGTTATTTGGGCACGTCCCAAATGTACCTAAAAATTTGTGTTTTTACCGAATGTACTTTCAAAATAAATAAAGGTATGATTGTACCAATTTTTCCATCACTGTAGGTAATCCAGCAATTGCTTTCGTGCCGCAAAATGCACATCTGACGTGTGAGCCTCAGCTAATTGGCCTGTTTGAACATAGTCTAAACTTGAGACCAGCAATTAGTGACTATTTTTGTGACTTGAGATGTTTGTTAACCAAAAATGTGTTGTGAAACAAACACATACAGTCAACTGATAGCATTTATGTATGCCTTTTGCACCCTGCTCAAAGAATGGCAATGGCCGAGTGGCCAAAGCATTATATTTACCCTCCAGAGATCCGGGTTCGAGTCCTCCCCGGGTGCCGAGGATTATTTATTTTTCTATTTGATTTTTTTCTTTTTATGGTAAGTTTTATATTTTTACACAGTCTTTAGATTTTAATGTTTCAAAAAAGTTTTGTTTTCAATGAATAATAGTAAAGTATTTTGGTTTATTTCCTAGTAAAATCGTTGTTGGACAAACATTTCTTCGCTTAATTTTCCCGTTTTTTTTTAAATAAAACAGAAAGTAATTATCATTTCCTCCATATTTTTCTTTTTGTGACCAGCTCAGAGCCAGCTGACATTTTTTGTTGAGACTAAAGACGTGAGACAGCTTACTGAATACCAAATAGTCTCAAAATCCATGTTCACCACGGAAAGTCATATTAGTACCTAGAGACTGCTTACTGAATCCTAGGGCTAGTTTCATTGGTAGTACCTTAGTTTTTATATGTCTGCGCCAGGTAAGCCGTCTGTTTACATGGATGTGTCTAAAACTCCCTCATCCATGTGTACAACATGTCCAAGCCAGCGCAATTTTTCGTTGTATTTTTCTGCGCTTAACTATGTACATGTCGTTAATAAACTCGTACAATTCGTTATTCCATCTTCTTCGGTACACGTCGCCCACGCGAACTATGGCCCCGTTCGTGCGAATAATAATGCTCTCGAAAGCCCCCAAAGCCTGCTTATCTTTGTTAGACATCGTCCATGTTTCTGTGCCATAAAAAAGACGGGCATGATGATAGATTTGTACGGCGTGATTTTTTGATAGCAAGACTTTTGTTCGTCGAGCAAAGGCTCTGCTTTTCAATTTCCTCTCGAGCCCAAAGTAGCACCTGTTGTTCTTCTCCAGACTGACATTATTGGTGGTGTTAATGCTGTATCCTAAGTAAACAAATTCCTTCACTAATTCAAAGTTATGACTGCCAACAGTGACGTATTTCCGGAGGTACAGGACCTTGTATGCAGTATTAAGAAGGCCTATTCCACGATAATCGGCGCAAAGTACACTGAGATTCCTATCTTCGGGTATGCATTCATCAGACCAAATTCTGCTTAATAGCTAGTACATGCGCCCGGCCAGCTCTTCGCCACCGGCTTTGAGCAGCTCAGCCGATATACCGTCGGTTACGGGGGCCTTTTGGTTTTTAAGCCGCCATATTGCTGTGCTCACCTCGTCTTGGTCAATTGGAGGAACGTGAGCTTCGTCCCTATACATTGATTCGGGTTCTTATTCTTCAATTTATTGGCCACCTGCGTTGCCATTCCGAAGCCTTGAGAAGTGTTCCCTCCACATCTCAAGTGTACTCTGGACATCTGTTCCCAAATTTTCATCTTGATCTCTACAGGTACCAGCCCCAGTCTTGAAACCACTTGATTATTTCCTCATTTACTGATAGAATTTTGGAGCCGAATTCCTGTCTGCCTACAACTCTTCGCATTCACGTGTTTCTGCCTCTCGTTTATTTCTTTTGAATAGACGTCTCTCCTCCCTCATCTCCCGGTACCGTTCCACTGTCGCCTGCGTAGCTATTGCCTGCAGGGTGGCTTTGTATGCAGCGTATTTCTCTGCAATTTCTTGTTTAAGAAGGATTGAGAGTCGATTGCGAAATTTCTCGACAAACTTTCACCGCGTTGCCGGACACACGTTCTTCATTACACAGAGGCTCATGCGGACCTTGGCTGAAACAGGGTAGTGTTCCGAGTTGATGTTGGCTCCTCGTTTAGAACGCACATCAAGAACGCTTGAAGCGTATCTTCCGTCTACCACAACATGATCTATTTGGTTCTAAGTTCTTTGATCAGGGGACACACCATGTTCCGTGTCGCGGCAAAGTCGATAAGCCTCTCTCCGTTGTTGGAGGTGTTGTCATGAAGGCTGAAGTTTTCGACTGTTGGACCAAAAATGCCTTCGTTGTCCACACTGGCGTTAAAGTCGCCCAGTACGATTTTAATATCGTGGCGGGGCAGGGCTCATATGCTTCACCTAAACACTCGTAGAACTGCTCTTTGGATTCATAGACGTCACGTTGTTTAATTTGGCTTTGAAGCGGATTGCGGCAATTCGTTTACTGATCGGAGTAAACCTGGAGACGAGGTGTCGTAGTCTCCGCCAAACCACAAATCCCAAACCAAATTTGTGCGCCGTCTCATGGCAGCTGTAGTAGATGTCACACGCTGCATATTTCATGCAGCCGTGCCCCGTCCATCGCAATTCCTGGATTACAGTGATGTCAGCCTTTTATTTTTCGAGGACATCCAGTAGTTGGAGGCACCTTGCCTATAAAGGGTCTAAGCCCAGCGCACAACCTTATCTGGGACACTACAAAAAATAATATCCAGTCAGAATTTTCCTACAACATATGCCGTCAGTCGCCGAAGAAGAATACAACGTATTTTACGAATGTTGAAAGATGTTGCCCTTGAAAGCAGTCGAACTCATACTGTCCGTCTATTTCCTGTCAACAATTTTCTTGTGACTGGTGGATCAAACAGCGTGGGCTCATATATGAGCCATTATTTTTCAAGTCGGATGGATTTCGTAAAAAAATTATGCCATGTCTCCGATTCGCTTCAATCTTTTTGGTGAGTTCTGTACATGAAATAAGCTAACATGCTCGAGAAATTTTTTTCTTCTTTTTTTTCTTCGGAGATATGATCTGTCAAAGTTTGCATTTTTTCGTGATTCTGACTAATTATGTACTTTTCAAATGGTATTATCTCAGGTTCTGCTGATCGTAGAGACTTCATCTTAAGGTCATTTTAAAGCCAAGAAACGGGCTTTCCATTTCTATATATAAGATGGTTCGGATTGTTCTAAAGCTAACTTAGCTATTAGAAGTCGAAGTTTTTGAAGCTGATTTGCATAGTGAAGACCCGTAAGTAAGAATTTAAAACTATACCATCGTAATCCTTGTTTAATTCTCTATAAAAAAACGTGGTTCAAAAATATGGGCGTTTTTCAAACACTATTTTTAAAATATTTTTCTTTATAACGAGATGGTTTATTTTGTGAGAATCAACAGTTTTTTGTAATTTGTTTTCGAAAACTTAGGTTAAGATATATTTGTTGGTAAGGTGTTAAACATCGGGTTTTTGCAAAAAGTAAAATTTTATTGCGGATTCCGATAGAATACATATCCAGATATAATATTTGTTTGGCAAGATTTTTCTTTAAGGCGACAAACCCCTAGAAATGCGCGTGGAAATTGCAGCACTTAAGTTAGCAAAACGCAGATTTTATTGCGGATTTCGACAGAATATCGCTTCGTTAACAATATTTGTTCGACAACTTTTTCAATCCACATAGATATTCTGGCGACACCTACAATAAAGTTGAAATTTTGAACCTTGGTTTTAATATAGCCACGCCCATTTCTAGAATATTCATTGATTGAAAAAGTTGTGGAAGAAATATTATGCCAAAAGCGATATTATGCCAAAATCTGCGTTTTGCTAACTTGATCATCTTATATAGAGAAGTGTTAAGCCCGTTTCTTTAGCTTTAAAACGACGTTAAGGTGAAGTCTCTACGATGAGCAGAACCCGAGATATAACGATTTGAAGAACTACATGATTAGTCAGAATCACGAAAAAATGCAAACTTTGACAGATCATATCTCCAACAAAAATAGCGAAACAAATTCCTCGAACACGTGCTAGCTTATTTCACGTATAGAACCCATAAAAAAAATTTGAAGCCAATCGAAAGTGTGACACTAAATTTGGTGTCCGATATGAAAAAGAATGTCTCCTATACGAAAGGAAAATCTACCGAAACCGCCTTGCACTCGCTTGTCGAATTGGTAGAGGAGGATGGTTCCGTGCGCAGAAGTGGAAAACTTTTGACTGCCATTCACCTGGGAGTAGCCAGAAGCGATTCTTGTGCGCACGGTTCAAATCACANTATGGGCGTTTTTCAAACACTATTTTTAAAATATTTTTCTTTATAACGAGATGGTTTATTTTGTGAGAATCAACAGTTTTTTGTAATTTGTTTTCGAAAACTTAGGTTAAGATATATTTGTTGGTAAGGTGTTAAACATCGGGTTTTTGCAAAAAGTAAAATTTTATTGCGGATTCCGATAGAATACATATCCAGATATAATATTTGTTTGGCAAGATTTTTCTTTAAGGCGACAAACCCCTAGAAATGCGCGTGGAAATTGCAGCACTTAAGTTAGCAAAACGCAGATTTTATTGCGGATTTCGACAGAATATCGCTTCGTTAACAATATTTGTTCGACAACTTTTTCAATCCACATAGATATTCTGGCGACACCTACAATAAAGTTGAAATTTTGAACCTTGGTTTTAATATAGCCACGCCCATTTCTAGAATATTCATTGATTGAAAAAGTTGTGGAAGAAATATTATGCCAAAAGCGATATTATGCCAAAATCTGCGTTTTGCTAACTTGATCATCTTATATAGAGAAGTGTTAAGCCCGTTTCTTTAGCTTTAAAACGACGTTAAGGTGAAGTCTCTACGATGAGCAGAACCCGAGATATAACGATTTGAAGAACTACATGATTAGTCAGAATCACGAAAAAATGCAAACTTTGACAGATCATATCTCCAACAAAAATAGCGAAACAAATTCCTCGAACACGTGCTAGCTTATTTCACGTATAGAACCCATAAAAAAAATTTGAAGCCAATCGAAAGTGTGACACTAAATTTGGTGTCCGATATGAAAAAGAATGTCTCCTATACGAAAGGAAAATCTACCGAAACCGCCTTGCACTCGCTTGTCGAATTGGTAGAGGAGGATGGTTCCGTGCGCAGAAGTGGAAAACTTTTGACTGCCATTCACCTGGGAGTAGCCAGAAGCGATTCTTGTGCGCACGGTTCAAATCACAGCTCACAACGTCCGGATATTTATATCCACGTATCCTCTGGGTAGCAACCAAACACCCATTTGGGAGCGAGCTAAAGTGAGAAGGCGTAAAACTTCGCGTGCGCTGGGTTTGGGTCCCGCCACGTCAAAACCCCGCCCAATGAAAAATAAAAAGCAGCATCGGATGAAACCCCCATTTTCTGATGCCGACCACGGCAAACGTGATTTAAGGGAATATCCGGACCCTTAATGGGGAAGGTGCCTCTGCCCGGCTGGTTGATGTCCTCGGGAAGACAAAAGCTGACATCACCGCCATCCAAGAAATGCGATGGACGGGGCAAGGAAAACTAAGCGTGAAGCCTTGCGACGTCTACTACAGTTGTCACGTAAAGGAGCGCAAATTCGGTGTTGGATTCGTGGTAGGAGAGAGACTTCGTCGCCGAGTACTGGCGTCCACCCCGGTGAACGAACGTCTAGCCACAATCCGCATCAAAGCTAGATTCTTCAACATCTCACTCTTCTGCGCCCACGCCCCGACGGAAGAGAAGGATGAGGCGTCCTAGGATCTCTTCTATGAGAGCTTGGAACGTACATATGAGCGCTGCCCCCAACACGATGTCAAAATCGTGCTTGGTGATTTTATTGCCAAGGTGGGCAAGGAGGGGATCTTTGGAGCCACTGTCGGAAAATTCAGCCTCCACGACGAAACGTCCGATAACGGACTGAGGCTGATCGACTTCGCCAGGGGCCCGAAACATGGCAATATGTAGTACTAGGTTCCAGTATAAGAACATCCACCAAGCTACATGGCTGTCTCCAGATCGAAAAACGAGAAACCAAATCGATCATCTTAAGATAGACGGAAGGCATGCTTCAAGCGTTTTAGACGTACGTACACTCCGAGGGCCAAACATCTACTCGGACCACTATCTTGTTGTAGCCAAGATACGCACCGCCTCTGTGCAGCAAAAAATGTGCGCCCAACAATGCAAGGAAAGCTTAACGTCGAAAAGCTGCAATCACAACAGACGGCCAATTTATTCGCCACTCGACTCACACACCTGCTCTCTGAGAGCACTCTTCAACACTCCGACGTACGCGAGCAGTGGAACCACATTTCCCGATCATTAAGTACCGCCGCCGAAGAAGTAGTTGGATTTCAGCGAGCCCGAAAGAACAACTGGTACGATGAGGAATGTCAAGAAGCCGCAGAGAAAAAAGATGCNTTGAGAGCCCAAATATGAACCGATTTCAAGTTTCTTTTTACAAACGAAAGATAATTAAATTCTGCGTCGAACTGTTCGAGGCGATTTTTTTAAGAAGCTCTAGTTTTTTATTTATTTATGTTGAAGGATGAAAGAAAAAAAATTTTACGTTTGAATGCTTCCACTTTATGGAAAATACTTGAAATTAATTTCAAATGCCTGCAGTTATTTAAAAAATTATTTGTAAACATTTCTACATAGGATGCCGCTAATTAAGTAATGTATTTAATTTGTTATTGTACTAATATATATTTTGAAAGCGCTTTTTGTTTCTGTTCGGAAAACTCGAGAACAGCTGTACCGATTTGTTTGAAATTTTGGACGCTTACTCCAACCCCTCCAAGGATGATAATATGAGGGAAATAATTTCGATATATAAAGGGGGCGTGGCCCCTCCCATACAAACCAAAAATTGCTATTGGCCCCAATTTTTCTCCATTAGTATGCGATTTATTTCACATACCTCCGTACTAAGTTCCAGTACTCTACCATGAACACTTCCAGAGATATGCAGAATGAAAATTTTGGTTTGTATGGGAGGTGCCACGCCCCCTTTTCCAATAGCCCCAATTTTTCTCCATTAGTATGCGATTTATTTCACATACCTCCGTACCAAGTTCCAGTACTCTACCATGAACACTTCCAGAGATATGCAGAATGAAAATTTTGGTTTGTATGGGAGGTGCCACGCCCCTTTTCCAATAGCCCCAATTTTTCTCCATTAGTATGCGATTTATTTCACATACCTCCGTACCAAGTTCCAGTACTCTACCATGAACACTTCCAGAGATATGCAGAATGCAAATTTTGGTTTGTATGGGAGGTGCCACGCCCCCTTTTCCAATAGCCCCAATTTTTCTCCATTAGTATGCGATTTATTTCACATACCTCCGTACCAAGTTCCAATACTCAACCATGAACACTTCCAGAGATATGCAGAATGCAAATTTTGGTTTGTATGGGAGGGGCCACGCCCCCTTTATATATCGAAATTATTTCCCTCATATTATCATCCTTGGAGGGGTTGGAGTAAGCGTCCAAAATTTCAAACAAATCGGTACAGCTGTTCTGGAGTTTTCCGAACAGAAACAAAAACCGCTTTCAAAATATAACAAATTAAATACATTACTTAATTAGCGGCATCCTATGTAGAAATGTTTATAATAAATTTTTTAAATAACTGCAGGCATTTGAAATTAATTTCAAGTATTTTCCATAAAAGTGGAAGCATTCAAACGTAAAATTTTGTTCTTTCATCTTTCAACATAAATAAATAAAAAACTATAGCTTGTTAAAAAGATCGCCTCGAACAGTTCGACGCAGAATTTAACTATCTTTCGTTTGTAAAAAAGAAACTTGAAATCGGTTCATATTTTGGCTCTCAAAATTAATTTGTCCACGACAACCTTTTTTGCCCCACTGTGCGCCGCCGAAGAAGTAGTTGGATTTCAGCGAGCCCGAAAGAACAACTGGTACGATGAGGAATGTCAAGAAGCCGCAGAGAAAAAAGATACCGCCTACAGAGCCACGCTGCGCGCTGGGCGCAACGCGAGCCATGTGGGTCCGTTATAGGGAACTGACGACGAAAGCGAGATGTATTTGCCGCAATAAGAAGAGAGACTATGACTATGACGAGGTACGAATAGCGATTGCGCGGCTGAAAAACAACAAAGCTCCTGGAGCTGACGGCCTGCCAGCCGAGCTATTCAAGTACGGCGGCGAGGAGCTGATGAGGTGCATGCATCAGCTCGTATGCAGAACGCATGCTCGACGACTGGAATTTAATTGTGCTTTGTCCAATCCACAAGAAAGGCGACCCCGCCATACGCGCCAACTACCGCGGAATTAGCCTTCTAAGCATAGGTTACAAGGTCTTATCGAGCGTATTGTGCGAAAGACTGAAGCCCACCGTCAACGAGCTGATTGGACCTTATCAGTGTGGCTTTAGGCCTGGAAAATCCACCATAGATCAGGTATTTACAATACGCCAAATCTTGGAAAAGACCCGCGAGAATAGGAACGACACACACCATCTATTTGTCGATTTTAAAGCCGCTTTCGACAGCACGAAGACAAGTTGCCTTTATGCCGCGATGTCTGAATTTGGTATCCCCGCGAAACTAATACGGCTGTGTAAAAT
>NW_016158311.1:20199-39911 GCF_001687245.7 Rhagoletis zephyria | reverse complement strand
ATCCTGATCATTTATGTATACATTTGTCTATATCTATCTCGATTCGTTTTGGCTGTTACAAACAACCGTTATGTGAACAAAATTAATATACCCTTGTGCACAAGTGCGCTCGGGTATAAAAATATGTATGTATGTATGTATTTCATTTTAATTTTTGAAAACAGAAACGTTTTTGACGATGAGTTGACGATCAATTTATTGAATTTGTTAGTGTTTGGTATTTTAGGCTATTTGATCAAGTAAGTTCCTATGCAAGAAAAAATACTTTTTCTTCACTTTCCAGCCCGACGTTTCGCTGACCTTCTCAGCATCTTCAGGGGCGATTTCTTTATTAAACACACCAACAAGAATACATACAAACAGATCGTTAGTTGCGAACATAATGAAAAAATGAATAAATTACATGTATTAATTGGATTAATTACAGGATTAATTGGATTCATATGAAAAAACAAAATGTTTTTTAAAAAACATAGTTACTGGACTACGAAAAATTTTTTTGAACATTAATACATATGTATATAAAACTTACATGTGAAACGATTAAATTATTTGAAAAACATCAAAAGCTTAAAAATATGCGCATTCATACCAACTCTGTGTGGTACAATTGTCAAATTATTTAACATAATATATATGCAGCCGCGATGTCGTCAGTGTCCTCTTTTTTGTTTATTGTTCTGTCTCTTTTTTGTAAAATTCGTAAACTTTCTAAGGTATACCTCGCTGCTGAGAAAAAGCGAGGTATACCTTAGAAAGTTTACGAATTTTACAAAAAAGAGACAGAACAATATACAAAAAAGAGGACACTGACGACATCGCGGCTGCATATTTATTATGTTTATAGTTAGTAATAATTTGACAATTGTACCACACAGAGTTGGTATGAATGCGCATATTTTTAAGTTTTTGATGTTTTTAAAATAGTTTAATCGTTTCACATGTAAGTTTTATATACATATGTATTAATGTTGAAAAAAAATTTTCGTAATCCAGTAACTATGTTTTTAAAAAAAAATTGTGTTTTTTCATATGAATCCAATTAATCCTGTGCACCTATACATGTAATTTATTAATTTTTTCATTATGTTCGCAACTAACGATCTGTTTGTATATATTCTTGTTGGTGTGTTTAATAAAGAAATCGCCCCTGAAGATGCTGAGAAGGTCAGCGAAACGTCGGGCTGGAAAGTGAAGAAAAAGTATTTTTTCTTGCATAGGAACTTACTTGATCAAATAGCCTAAAATACCAAACACTAACAGAAACATTTTTTTTCAAAGTATCAAGGAACTTCAACTGCTTTATATGTATGTATGTAAAGAGTACTTTGAAATGTTGATTACTCGTTTTATTCATAATGTTGATTAATCATAAAGCAAATTACTCAAATATTTTTGTTTTTGGTTAATCAAAATCTTAATTACTCGAGTAACTGAACTTTTGAGTAATCATAATTTACAATTAATCGAATAATTGAGTTATTTACTTTATGATTAATTAAAATTTTGAATAATCAATTAATCGCACAGCCCTAAATAAAAGCCTTCTCTCGACGGATAAGTTCTGCAAAATAAGTGCAAACGAATAAATAAATACAATCTAGCAAACGAACACAAAAACAAACATAAGCAGTTGGGATTTATTGCCGAGTCAGCTGTTTGTATCTACGTTCTGCGGCTAGCGCCATCTACTGGTGAGCTGTGATTATGAGCAAACCTATATATCTACGTTCTGCGGCTGGCGCCATCTACTGGTGAGCTGTGATAATTAGCAAACCTAACACAACGTCTGCACTATCCGCGGAATATTGAATAGTTGCTGGCTTTAAAAACAGATAAATATATATATATAATTAAATTAATTTGAAATTCTAACAATGTCGACGCGCACGAAATCAGCTCGATTGGTTGGTAGTTCACCCCAAAAGCCACCTACACTGCATTTAAAACCTGGTAAAAACGAGAGTCCGCCATCATCCGTTTGGCTGTCACGACTCGAAGCAAAAATTGAGAACGTGGTGGATCTGATAACCGCTCGCTTGAAGGAGTCTGAGGATCGATTAATGCAGAGGATAAGCGAGGTAGCTGCTGATGTGGCCAATGTTAAACAAGACATGCGCAAGTTTGAGGTTAGACTCGAGAAGGTTGTGCGGGAATGTGCTAAATTTTAACTGCTGTGCCCCAAAGTAGACTCGCTTCAGGCGGAACTAAAAAAGCACGAGAACAACAGCGTTGCCGCCGATGTCATAGTGCGGGGTATACCGATTTCTACAGGTGAGGTTGTTGGCGAGATTTTTAATAAAATCTGCCGCGCAGTTCAACTGGACCCTCCCCCATTTCGAGCAGCTATTCGTGTACGCAGCAACAGTAACTCCAAGAGTGCCCCAATAATTGTGAAGCTCTTTTCTCCCCAAGATCGTTCCGCGCTGCTTAAAGCTTTTACTGGGTTTTACAAAACCAACAGCAGAGGAATACAACTACGAGATATCGGATACAAGGTAGAGGAGAGACTCTTCTTAAGCGGGTGTCTCACTAAATGTAATCGGGAAATTATGCAGTTTGCTACCCAGCTTAAAAAGCAAAAGCGAATAACAACTGCTTTTTCTTTGAGAGGTGAGGTGTTTGTTCGTGTCCAAACTGGTGGTACTGTCGTCAAGATCCTTTGCAAAGAGGCCTTAGAGAAACTACTGCAAAATAGCAAATGACTAAGGGACCTTCTGATATGTTTTATTCGTAAGAAACTTTGTTACTCGCTCTGCTCTTCTTCTTTCTACCTTTTTTACTAAAGACACTCTCCCTCCTATTGTTTGTGATTATTATATGTTATAATGCGTTTGGCACATATCGGGAAATTCTATTTGCTCTTAAAGTGCGGTGTGTTCTCTTTTGTCTAAATGCGTGTGGATGATCGATTTAGTTCCAAAGGCAATGACAGCACTTTTAAAATGATACGTATCCTAAGTAAGCAAAAGCAAGGATTAAAAGTATGTCATCTAAACGCTCAAAGTTTACCAGCCAAAATTGACGAGTTAAGATATATTTTTGAATCTTCTGATGTAGATGTTGTGTGTGTGTCTGAAACTTGGTTCTCCTTGTGGCATAGTGATAGTATGTTGTCTTAATGGGTATAAACTGTTTCGTCAAGATAGAGCTAGTCATGGTGGTGGTGTTGCCGTATTTGTCAAATCTGGTTTATCTTGTAAACTTAAGTGTACTTCGGAAGCTTCCAGTTCTATAGAATATCTTTTTGTCGAAATTATATCTAATTGCAAGAAAATTATCATAGGCTGTGTTTACAGACCTAACAAACATGTTTCTTATGAGCACTTTATGGATTTCATCGGAAATCTTACTCTAAACTACAACAACATAGTGATAGCTGGGGATTTTAACAGCGACCTACTTCGAGAAGGTACATTTTCAACAGAGATGGGAAATTTGGGTCTGTATTCTGCCAACATAAGGACTCCTACACATTTCACTCAAACCAGCTGCACTCTTTTGGAGTTATTTTTTGTAAGTGATATATCAAAAATACTAATCTACGACCAACTATCCGTTCCGAATTTTTCTAAGCACGATCTCATCTTTCTGACATTTGATTTCATGATCATTTGTAATGAGTTATCGTTTTCATATCGGGACTTTCAAAACATTGGCGCGTATTCATAGTCCAGCAACTAAGTCGAAACTAACAAAGTTGCAACTTAAATTTAAGTACCAACTTAAAATTTACTTCTATTCATAGTCGCATTTCAGACTTCTACTAAGTAGTTTCGACTTAGTTTACGATATAGCAAAACGAGTGTGAAAATGTATCGATTTTTCTTTACAATATTTTGGAAAACTTACATTTTTGTTAAATAGTGTCAAGTTTGAGCATTCGTTTATGTAATTTTTATTTACATTGCATGATTATGCAAAAGAATAAAGTATCATTTTCTTGTTAATTGTGTGAAATAGCCAGAACAACCGCAGTGATGTGAAGTCGATGTTTATCGAAAGCATGCTGTGAAACATACAAATAGTAGATATCTAAATGTTATGCACAAATTTACTTTAAAAGAACTAGCGTGAAACTGACTTATTGTTTGAGAATTTATATAAATTATTCCAATTATAAAATTGTGAAGTAGCTTTATTCGAATTGTAATACGCATTTAATTTCATCTTCCGATTAAAATGGATCGATCTTTGTAAATGTTAATGGGAGATTATTCAATATTATCAAAATCACCCTCTACCAACTTAATTTTTACATATTTCGTCTGTTTTCCCTTAATTTGATAAAATACTTCTTCCTAGTTACGACTTAGTTGCAGCTGCAGCCGAAACTAAATTTTAAGTTGGTACTTAGCCATAAAAGTCGAAACTAAGGCGACTATGAATAGCTTTAGTTGTGACTTAGAATAGTTTCGACTTAGTTGAGTACTAAATATGACTATGAATATGCGCCATTGATTATAAGCAACTTGAAGTGGCTGTCGATACTACCGATTGGGGATCCGTCTACAACTTCGTTTCTTAAAACGATCAGATCAATTTTATTCAGACCCATATAAATACACTCTTCGAAGAATTTGTTCCGCTCGTAACTAAATCAACCAGTGTTCGTAACCGCCCTTGGTTTAACAATTATATTAAGAAACTGATTCACAAGCGCAACGCGGCTTATCGTAAATGGAAGCGATCTAGGTGTGAAACAACCTACAGTGATTTCAAGGCTCGGAGAAGAGAAGTTACCAGAGCCATAAAACAGCAAAAGCTTAATTATTATGAACATCAATTCAGCATTGCAATAGGTTCTAAAAAGACATGGAAACGTACTCATGAAATCGGGGTTGGTAACAAAAGCAATTATGTGTCGGAAAATTTAGATGTGAATGAGCTTAACAAAAAATTTGTGAAATTGTCTGCTGAATGCTGCAATATATGTCCTGTAAGGTACAGTACTTGTTTGAATGTTACGTCTCCTGGTTTTTGTTTCAAAAGTGTTGATGATTGTGAAGTTGTCCAGTCTATACTTAGCGTTAAGTCGAATGCTACTAGTACTGATGGTATTCATCCTAAGTTCTTCAAGTGCATTCTATCTAAAATTCCACCTTACGTAACTTTTGATCTGAATACCATCTTGGTAACTTCGGATTTCCCACTCTGCTGGAAAAGAGCTAAGATAGTTCCAATTGAAAAACCCAATGGTGATTATAGGCCTATTGCGATACTTCCCTTCCTGTCCAAAGTCCTCGAGCACATTATGCACCGCCAGATAAATTTCTACTTAAGTCGCAACTCCTTGCTTAACCCTTACCAATCTGGATTTAGGTCTAACAGGAGTTGCACGACGGCACTCATTAAAGTTTCTGATGATATTAGACAGAACATCGACAACAATCATGTTACCTTTCTAACTCTTCTTGACCATTCAAAAGCCTTTGATACCGTTAGTCGTGAAATCCTATGTCTAAAACTTAAAAACTTATTTAACTTCTCACAAACGGCCTTAAATTTGTGAAATCGTATATTAGTGATCGTTCACAGGTAGTAAGTGCTGGCAACGTAACATCCAGCTGTTTACCTATAACCCGGGGCGTTCCCCAGGGTTCAATTCTGGGTCCATTGTTGTTTGTGTTGTACATTAACGACCTACATAATGTCTTAAAACATAGTGATGTGCATATCTATGCAGATGACGTTCAATTATATACTAACTGTCCTTTTGCGTCCATTACTAACTGTATTACTAACCTGAATTCTGACTTAGAACTCGTAAATAGGTGGGCTTGCGATAATGGTTTAGTCCTGAATCCAAACAAATCCCAGTGCATCGCTAACAATAAGAAGACGTTCAATATTGACGACTTTATGGAAATAAAACTCAACAACTCTGTGATAAAATTTGCGGACACTGCTAGGAACTTAGGGGTCTTTTTTAATAGAACTTTGTCATGGAGTACCCACATTTACAATACAATAGGCAAGGTTTATGGCATGCTTCGGTCTTTATGGACTACGCAACACTTTACACCAGTGAGAACTCGACTGCTTTTAGCTAAAACTTTTTTGTTACCAACGTTATTATATGGNATGGACTACGCAACACTTTACAACAGTGAGAACTCGACTGATTTTAGCTAAAACTTTTTGTTACCAACGTTATTGTATGGCTGTGAACTGTATGCTAGTTGTGACAGTGTGTGTCGTGGTAAACTTAATGTCCTCTATAACAACATCGCAAGGTATGTCTATTGTATTAAACGTCGTGACCACATTTCTGTGTTTGCCACCCAAATTTGTTCAGTACCGTTTGATGGCTTACTAAAACTAAAATGTCTTACACTCCTTCATAAGATCATTCAGTTCACTAAATCGTCTCGATCACTTAATATACTTAATATGAAATTCAGTTGCTTAGTTACAGAATGACAGTTCTTTGTTTTCGCTGTCCGTCTTTGGAATGCTCTGCCTCATAAAATTAAAAACATAAAACGCACACTGCAATTTAAGAATGAATTATTACGCTATTTGTTAAACGAGTACTAGAGATGTATACCTGTAACCTCCATGTCTGTCCCTCGTATTTTTTNCATAAAACGCACACTGCAATTTAAGAATAAATTATTACACTATTTGTTAAACGAGTACTAGAGATGTATACCTGTAACCTCCATGTCTGTCCTTCGTATTTTTTTCTGTCTTCCCCTACTGTTTCTTCTTTTTAATTACTCTTCTTCTGTTTAATTATTTGCCATATTGTGGTGTAGAACATAAGCTTTCTAGTGTTAAGACTCAAACATTGTAATTTAACCTATGGTTGTATGTTTGATTGAAATAAATAAATGAAACCTATGTTGAGATACATTTAGTAAGGTGTTAAACATCGAGTTTTTGCAAGAATTTCAATTTTATTGCAGATTCCGATAGAATACCTATACCGGTATTATATTTGTACGGCAAGATTTTTCTTTAAGGCGACAAACCCCTAGAAATGGGCGTGGCAATTGTTATGGGCTTTTTACTTTTTTTCGTCTCTCGGCACGTTTATTTCAAGACGAATATTATTTCCGTCTTCTTATAATAATTATATGGGCTTTTTATTTTTTTTTTCGTCTCTCGGGACGTTTATTTCAAGACGAATATTACCAACGTCTTCTTATAATAATTATATGGATCTTTTATTTTTTTTCGTCTCTCTGGACGTTTATTTCATGACGAATATTATTTACTTGTTCTCATAATAATTATATGGGCGTTTTATTTTTTTGGTCTATCGGGACGTTTATTTCAAGACGAATATTATTTACATCCCACAATTTTCTTAATAGAATTTGTACACTTACGGCCGAAATTTTTTAATTGCAATTTAATTGACATTTAATTTAAATTTAAATTTTTATTAAATTTTGTATTTAAGTAAAGGAGTAAATTCACCAATACACAATTGTCCTAACTCAATTTTTCTGGCATAAATCAACTAACGCAGCTTCGAAGTTGAAATTTGGCGAAGTCAATCGCCATGGCATATATGTATAAGAAGATAACTAAATTTTGGAACATCGGGCCACGCCCACATGGACCGCCCATACAACATTATTTGTAGCTTTAAAAATTTTCAATGAGAAGTGAGTAAATCTTATACGTATTTATATAAAGTAAAGTTGCAAAAGTGGTGTAACCCATTTACTCAAAAACCTCTGGACCGATTTTCACGAAATTTTAACATAAGACACATATATTTGGAGAAGGTTTAAATTATGTTAGTTTGCTATCCGGTAAATACCTATTAAAAAAATTAATTCAGTTAAGTTAAATTAATTACTTCAATATGGGTATCAATCGAAATGGTGTTGAAAAGGATTTATTTCTAAGCAACATGTGGGAGGGTTGCCATCTGTGTAAAGCATTCAATTGAACATGAACATGGGAATTAGGTAACTGGAATACGTATCACAATATGGGTGTCAGGCGAGGTTGAAAATTTTTTTATGAGGGTTGCCAACTATTTAATTATTTAATAACTTTAATGAGTTATTACAATAAGGATATCAACCGAAAGAGTTTTGAAATGCTTCATTTCTAAAATATATGTAGGAGGGTCGCCATCTGTTTAAAAAGTCAAAGTGAACTTGAATTAAGAAAATTAGGTAATTTCGATATGTATTCGGCATCAGACGTAAGAGCTGGAAGCTTTTAGTTTGAAAATAATATTTTGATGTGGGTTGCAAACTATTTGAAAAATCTAGTTTTATTTAAATATACACAAGTTATAAGATATATTAAAATATGGATGTCAAACGTAAGGGAGCAATGAAATCTTTAGTTCGAAAATTTATACTATTTTTTACGTGTTTGAATAGGGTGTCTGCCTGTTAGAAACTAAATTTAAAACAAATATTTAATGACTTGGATGAATTTTTACAATAGTGGAATCAATCCAAGTAGTTTAAAGAGGCTTTGAATTAAGGGAGTTAGTTAAGTTTAAGAAGGTTGTCCTCGGAAAATATTTTGCTTGAGTTAAATCAATTATTACAATATGGGTATTAATGGACGTGGTTGGTTGAAGACTAAATTACATACAGGAGAGTTTTTACCTGTTAAGAAAGTAAAATCCTACTTGAATTAAGCGAATTACGTAATTTTAATACATGTTGTACCTTTGGTGCAATAGTGTCATAATCTAAAAAATTTTGTTTATTCTCATTTTCGTTGTTGGTGTTTCCGACAGGGTAGGCGTGTGATGTAATGTAGAACGATTTTCCGTCATCCCTTGTCGAATTTGGTTTGGAGACAAACCGGTTTCGGCGTTGTGCCATCTTCAGTGTCATTTTGCGTTCTTCGTTTAGTTAGCTGTACCGATTAGCAATAGCACATTAGAAGATATTTTTTCTTCATTTTACTACCGTCATTGTTCTTTATTATCCATGTTAAATTTGTTTTATTCACCGAAAAAATTGTAAGTTTATCATCACTCAAAATCTTTCGACAAACAGATAAATCAACGAAATACAGTGAAAGCTCTCATACACGGACGCTTTAATAAGCAGATATCTCCTATGAGAGGACATATTCTTGGGAACTAAAAATTTTTGGTTTTTTATCCATACAAAATACTCTCCCCTACACGGACTTTCCCATAAACGGACGCGGACACTCAAACATGTCTAGTTATGAAAAAAATCTCCCATAAGCGGACGCTAAGATCTAACAAGCGGTCAATTGGTTTTTTTTTTTCACCAGATGTTGACTTGCGCTGTACATATGTATATGTACACAAGAACATACGCCCACATTCAAAGATATTTTCTTTTGTAGAAAAATTGTTGCCTACTTCTTTCTGCTTGAGTGAGATTTGTAGGTATGAACGAAAACGTCATAAATTTGAGTTTATTTTTAATTCATTCTGTTTCTGTTTATTGAAGAATAAATATTATATTAATTTAGAAGCCCGAAACTTAAATTTTTTAAATTTGAATTTTAATATTATTTTTTACGAAACTCCCATAAGCGGACATCTCTCATAGGCGGACAAAAAGTAGGCGACCATCGCTGTCCGCTTAAGAGAGCTTTCACTGTATTACGATTTTCATTTTCGTGGCTTTACAACAAACAAGGGTTGCCAGCTAAATTGGTTAATTCAAGTTCAGAGGTAGGTATTATAAAAAGTTGATGACAAAAATGTTTGGTTTGGAACCCTAATACAATAACAAATTAAACAGGTGAAACACATCAAAGTCATATATGAAGTAATAACACTAACCGTTTTTGTTAAGAACATTTGTTTGGCATAATTCTCGTGGTGTAAAGTGTAAGAAAAGTGTGCGCAAAGTGTAAATAAAAAATAACATGGGCAGAAAAAGAAATATTTTTGTCCGCGAATTTTATAATTTTAATGCGGTAGAAAATGTCAGTGAGTGCAAATTGTGTTCCACAAAATTATGTGCTCAGAATACAACTAACCTAAGGAGGCATATGCTGGCTATGCATCATGATTTATACCAGGAAGAGTTGGAGGAACAAAATGTTCAAGATCACTGCGAGGACGAAAAAAATTTTAATATACGGTGCAATTTTCAAGAGAGGAGGATCTGCGTGTGTGCAATTTTCCACTAAGCAGTCGTTGCCGTTTTCGTTTTTTGATAGCACGGCTTTTAAAACGTTTTCTGGACAGATTTTTGCAGGTCTGAAAATGCCTCCGATAACATCGGTAAACATAAAGGAGTTGATATCGACACGCTATAAACAAATAAAGGAACACATAAAAAAAGTTACCAGACACCGCATGGTTTCAATAAAAATGGATTCCGCCTCCCGATATGACAGGTAAATTTTAGGGATAAATATCCAGTTCATCGAAAAGCATAAGATTGCCTGTTACACTTTGGCAATGAGGGAAATGTGAAGTAGGCAATCTGGAGAAAATTTGAAAACCGAACTACAAAGGGTGCTTGGCGAATTTAATATTTCTGAGCAGCGCGTATATATTGTATCACCACAAATAACGGACGAAATATGATAAAAGCCGTTACACTATTGAGCGAATCTATTAAAAATAGAGAAATGGAGGTAGACACATAGGGATATGAAGAAAGTGAACAAAGTGAAGAAATCGAAGAAAATGCACTTAACCATGCACTTAAGTTCTTTCAGTTTTATTATTTATAAAACTTTTTTCCAGCGTTTTACCTTACAAGCACCGACGCATACCATATCATCTGTAAAGTGTGCAGCTCTCACTGTCCAGATCGCAGTAAAGGAATTCATTTCGGAAAATAGCGATATTATCGACAGAGCTCGTCAGCTAGTGAAACTGTTAAGAACGCCTTCTTACCGGTAAATATTATAATCCATTTGCACTTATCTGCATAAACAGCCTTTATTTTCATTAACTCATGTATTATCCCCTTTGTAATAAAACTATCATGCATTTATATTGAAATAGCCGATTTCATGCTAGCAACGCTGCTGTTTGCAGCAGGATTGTTAAGACAGTGCAAGAATTGTTCACTTGCGAGTTTTTACTAGTTTAATGTTCAATAAATTTTTTTTGCTAGTTTTCTCTTCTTCTCAATTCTACGCTCTGTTTTGCTTTTACGCTATCGCTGCAATTTTTTACTTGAAAAGTTATTATACACAACTATAGTTATGAAAGTATAGCTCGTTATCTAACAAAAACCATGTAATGCAAAATTTCAAACTTTGTACAAGCATTAAGTTCACCAAAGTTTCGAGCTTTTCAATTAGATTTCCTAGTCTAATAAGCGCCAATCTTTTATTATTATTATAGCTCACTATATAACAAAAATCATGTAAGTCAAAACTTAAAACTTTGTACAAATTTAAAAAAATTCGAGGAATTTTAAGAAATTTTCATTAAAATTTGAAAAATTCTAGGTATGCAGTTTTGCAGCCCACTCTACTCTAGTGCAGATTTGCAGTAGCTAGGACTTACCGTTGATTTTTGGGAATTTTTCTCCTTATAAAAAATAGTCGAACATACTCTGTATGGTAGAATAGAGTGGGCTATAAAACCGCATACATAGAATATTTAAAATTTTAATGAAAATTTCTCAAAATAAATATAATATATATACAATAAAAGTTGTACAAAGTTTTAAGTTTCGACTTAAAGTATGTTCACATATAAATATTATCTCAATCAAAGCTCGTTTTTTAATCACCCCGTTTACACAGGCAAATCTCAGATTACACTGGTTTACAGCAAATATGTTCTATGGATGTCACTATTAAGGATAACTTTTCGAGATATATGCAATTTACCGTTATTCAGCTTTAAAAAATAGTGGTTTCACTTAATCACGTATATCTACGAAGCAATTGAATAATCGTAATACGAGATACGAGAAATGAAAGCAAATAGAATTCTGCCTAAACCGTATATATATCACTTTTCGATAGCCCTGATAGATTCTGAGAAATTAATTAATCATTTCTGACACCTGTTGTTTTCGATGCAAACTCTTTAGGTGTACGTGGCGTATGATATTTGCTGATATTTCATACAAAAAATTCTTGCGCATTTTCATTTGATCAATCATTATTTTGTTATTTATAAATCGATTTTCTTCATTGGAAGCTTAGTTTTTTTTTTTAAACAAACAGGCTTTAACACAAGGGCAAAATATTTACACAGAAACTGTTATTTTTTGACTTTTTCCCTGTTAAAGTTTGAATTTTTTGCATTTTTCCTTAAAAAAAAAAACAAAAAATCTGGAATGATTAATTAATTTCTCAGAAACTATCAGGGCTATCGAAAAGTAATCTATATAAGGTTTATGAAGAATTTTATTTTCTATCTATCATTTGCAGTACCTTGCGATACAATTATTTAATTGGTTCGTAAGATATACCTGATAAATTGCAAATATCTCGAAAACGTATCCATACAAAAAAAATTAACTCGATTTTCAGAATCAGCGAGCGATTTTACATACAAATTGGATAGAGGCGTCAAGAGAACAAAATCAAAATTAAAATTTGTGATCCAGTGTTATTAGTAGACTACGGATTTGTATGCAGAAAAGAAGCCTAACAATATGTATCACTTAACTGTAAGCAAAATAAATAAATTTTTATACATTTTGCTCATAGTTATGGGGTACATATTTTTATGCTTCATTTTCTGCATAAAAATCCGCAGTCTAGTTATTAGCCGTCATATTTGTTGTGCATGTTATTCTCACATCTCAAGGAAAATTTATGTTTCTTCTCTGTGCCACCGTGATCATGTTTTTCTGCTATATTAAGGCATATAAATATATTTTAACTTAACATTTTATTAAAAATACCTTTACAAACTTCTTTTCCTTGCTAGCGTCCATTTTTGTTTAATTTTACTTTTTACGATAAAACTAGGATGGACACCGAAAAGTTATCGGTTATATCTGAGATTATTTTATAATTACAGATTAACAAGGGACGAATTTTATATGGCTAATCTCTTTTTCAAATTACAGATTAGGGAGTTAAGCTCGAAAATGAGGATGATCTACTTATATGTGAACCTAGTATTACATGGTTTTTGTTAGATAGTGAGCTTTAATAATAATAAAAGTTTGGTGCATACACAATATGTTGCTGTTTGGCCGAGCTTCTCTTCCGATTAGTGTTATCACATAAACGGGAGGGACCTACAGTTTTAGGCCGACTCCACACCGCGATTGTATTTTTAAGAGAAGCTTTTTCACGGCAGAGATACATTCGGAGGCTTGCCATTGTCTGCCGAGCGGCGACCGCTATTAGAAAAAAACTTGATTTTTAATTTTTTTACGTTGATAGGAAACTGGACTTGATTGTGCACACCACTACACCCCCAGCGGTCACCATAATAAGCTATATGTAAATAAAAAAATAATATGCATTTTTTACACAAAGAAAAATAGCCAGAACTTGCTAAAATGTCGCTTCAACACAATATCCCACACTACCCCACTGCTTTTTAGGCACACTTTACGAGTGCTTAACCTGGGAAGGCCTCCTCTTGATGTCCCAACAAGGTTGAATTCCACGTACAAGCTTTTGCGATACCAACGCATGTCTGTAGAAGATCTTAAAACGCCTTTTTCTGAAGAAGGGTGGGGCACAATAAATGAAATAATAAAAGCGCTGAGACCAGTGTTTCATTTAACTCTCCAACTGCAAGAGAAACAGCTACTTTTAGGAGACTTTTATAAATCGTTCTTAAATTTATAAGTGTTTTTGACGACCTCCGAAATGGCTGCTATGCTTCTCAGATTTATTGAAAGAAAAGAAACCGTATTGTTGGATAACGACATGATTATTTCTGGGCTATTTTTGGATCCCCGGTTTCGCGGAGCTCTATGATAGCATTGGAAAATCTGGTAAATGTTATTTGCTAAGATTTTCCCTTTAAATACTAACCAATGATATTTACCACTTAGAAAAACATTGCAGAAAATACGATGGCGACTTCTACGACTGCAGATGAATTCGAATTTCCAAGTACCTCACAAGCCAGCGGTCTGATTGTGAATGAATCTTCAAACCAAAGTTCTACGTTTTTACTGCGGGAGTCCCTAAAAGAGTTTAAGGTAGATTCTGCTTCTGAAACAGACGATGAAGTAGAGGAAAGTTCTCGTGAGTTATTAGCGGCTTTCAGCAAAATTGACACTGTTGAGGACATGAGCCTCAATCTCTTAGAAACCTCTTGTAAACCTAGTTTAAATCCCTTTTGTTAATCTTCGTGTGGCTGGCAACTCTTTGTGCATACTATTGTGAATTAATTGATTTGTTTTAGTTGTCATTGCAGTTGTACACATAAATAAATAGTTAGTTACTCTTTAATCATCACCGCTGCCGCGCCGCATAGCTCGCTATATTTCGGAAAAGCCACTCGGGCAATTTTTATTTCTCAAATACCGATATTGTATCGACAGGAAATAATCTTAATAAATTATATGAACTCGTTTTTAATTTCAATTACAATCCTCGGTGTTTTAGTTATTAACAGGGAACCGATTTTTAGGACCTAAAAACCTATAAAAAAAGGCAAAATAAAATAACGAAATAGGCTGGAAAAGGCAAAATAAAATAGTGAAAAGGCAGGAAAAGGCACTAGATGTTGCAAAAAAGGCAAAAAAAGGGAAAACAAAATAGCGAAAAAGTCAGGAAAAGGCACTAAAAAAAGACAGAAAATACGAAGAACAATCAAAAAATACATTTATATTAGAAATGTATATATTAAAAGTAAAAAGAGAAAAACTATGAACTAATTTCATTATATGAAAAATTTGTACTTTGAATCTTTGACTATTTTATCCTTTCGAGTTTCTAACTCATAAAACTTTAATCTGTATAGCTCTAGTAACATTGACAATAACAACAGTAACAAGATGCATTTTGAAGTTTTCTGGCAGCATTTTCATTCGATTTTCGCGAAGAAAAGCCTTGAATGTACTAAATGTGTGCTCGACGTAAGTTGATACAAGCGGCGCCCAATTTAACTATGGAACGTTTGAAACGTCCATATTATCAGGAATAAGGGCGTTTTCCTCGCCCTTTACAATTTTATCCACACCCCTTATTGTCTCCAAGCCTTCGTTAGCTGAGAAAACGGCTTTGAATTTTTCCAACACCAATTTGGCAAGAGGTCTCTGCGCTTCTATAAGCCGCATGGGCAATGTGTATATTTTTTAATCTTAAAAAAAAAAATTGTAAATGCTATAATCACTTTTTTAAAGGTATAAAAGGCAAAAAAAGGCAAATATCTTAAAAAAGGCAAAAAAAGGCAACATCAAATGTGTATATATGGAATCAGGGAAAGCTAAATCGTGGACATTCTTAATTGAATATGCTCTATCTCGTTAGCAGAAAAAAAGGCAATTTCCATAAAATCTGTTCCCTGGTTATTAAATTCCTCAGGCGCACCCGGCGCCCCCTTAGCCTACTCAAAACCCTAAACATGGTCCTTCGTCGCTAAAACGGCAACCCGCGGCCTAGCGACAATAAGAAAATAAAAGTCACTCTCCCTTTTTTAAGACTCTCGTACAAGTACAGCGGTCGGTTCACCGTGGCAGTTAAACAATAAAAAACGCGAACAAGCAAACAATATAATGGGGAAAAAATACGAAAGTTTATTCTAAAGACCGAAAACGCCATTAAAATCCAACAAATAAACACTAAAACTCTTTTAAAGTGAAACATGCGATAAATTCTAAGTACGGGCAACGAAAAGTAACAACAAAATATATGCATTTTATTTTTTAAATCTATGGTTACGGGAAACACAGCGAAAAGCAACAGTGAATAACAAAATGCAGACGAAACTAAAAATGAAATGTTAAATTTCAAATCATTAAGGTGGTAAAACAAAAAAAAACTTATCAAAAAATTAAAACCAAAAACACACGCACCAGCCTATCCTACTGGGATTTACCCGTCTCTCGGAGCTGAAGCACATACATCGAGCAGCAGCAGAGGTGGTAACGGCTATCCTAAACCGGAGGAGAAGGACGAGAAAGTAGACGCGGTGCAGTCCCGCGAAAAATTGCAGGTGGTACTCAAGACATAAAGTAAGTCCGTATTCTTTCCATATATGTAATATGCACATACACCCATATGCATGTAAACTCTATGTACATACATACATACACATATTTGTTTTCATATACAATTTTTTATTTAAAAATTCCCCGGAAGATTTCTCTCTCAAATCTTTCTATTAAGAATTCGTTAATACATGAATATACGCAAGTTCCATACATAACCTCCACATATCCATATATGTGCAGATATCCGTTCAATACCTCTTATATATTTACCAATTTCTCTAACTCAACGTCCCGAATTTACTAACGGGCTCCTAACATTTACAGTTTCGTTCGAAAAGTCGCGGCAGATCATCAAAACTCTCTCTGTTTGTTTCATATTTCCGCGCATACATACGTATGTACGTGCTCTTATGTATATATGTAAATACATACATGCTCCCACTACAGTGGTGCACACGTGAGCCAAATGGAGCCACTCGGCTTTCACGTGCGCTTCATGCAGTAAGCAGCTTATGCGCAAGTTGTTTTTTTGAGTACACACATACTGAGACAAAAATTTTGCGCTTGTTTGGAAGCTCTGCCAGCCTAGGACATACTGGCATACAAAGTTATACATACGCATATATGTATGTATGACAAGAACATATGTATGTATAAACTAGTTAAAGCGTTATAGTAATATATTTGCTAAATTCTAAAATAAATTAAAGTCCCTAACTACTAAACTTAAATATAAACATTACCCATATAAATATAATAATAATAATAATAATAGATTGGCGCTTACACATATGTTAGTGTTTGGCCGAGCTTCTCCTCCGATTTGTGGCGTGCGCCTTGATGTTGTCACACAAAGCGGAGGGACCTACAGTTTTACGCCGACTCCGAACGGCGATTGTATTTTTATGAGAAGCTGTTTTTCATGGCAGAAATACACTCGGAGGTTTGCCATTGCCTGCCGAGGGACGACCGCTGTTAAGAAAAAACCTTTTTCTATATTTTTTGCGATGTTGCTTTGACCAGGGCTTGAACCCAGGTGTTGATGAGTGAAAGCGCGCACTGCTTACCACTACACCACAGCGGCCGCCTGTACCATATAAATATAATCCATATAAAATTTTAATCGAGCCATCCTAAGAAAATTAAATCTAACTCCCTGTGGATATTAAGATTCATGCCATAGATATGTAAGTACGTGCACATGTACACAAGGTCCATAAGTGAACTTTCTTTGATGTGCATTTCCAAGATGGCACATGAAACAAAATTTTGTCGCGTTATAAACAAATTTGTATGTACATAAACTTAGGTCTTTTTTATGCGGTACATGCGTTCCTCAGAAAATCGCATAAAAAAAATCCGCATAAAAAAGTTCTTTACTTTGGGATGCGTTCCAGCATTTTCAAAAACCGCATAAATTCAGATACTCCATGTAAAAAATTCTAAAAAACCGCATAAAAAAAATCCAGCGAGGCAAATTAAGAAAAAAAAATATTTCTTCACTTCAACACTTATTATTCCATGAAAAACTGAACATTAATGAAATAAATAAAAGTTTATCTGTATTTTAACCAAACACAAAAAAATACCACAATAAATACATGAATTATGTAAGAATACAAATACAAGTCATTTATCAGAAGCATTGTCTCTTACACACCCAAAAAAAGTAACAAAAACTCTCAAAAAAGCAAGATAGCTAAAGCGAAGAAATGGTTTGAAAACCCGCTTAAAATCAAATCAGCATAAAAATTCACATAAAAGGAGACCTAAGTGATTTGTATAAAGTTAGAGAAACAACATCAAGCAAAAAATGTCGCATATACCCATGAATTTGCCTTTTTTGCCGTTAATTAGTTGTGGAAAAAAATAATTTTGTCGCTCTGGTATTTTTTTTTAGATATAAGGTGTTTTGCTAACTTTACTAGGATTTATGTCAAAGTTTAGCGTTTTTTTGCCGTTCTAAGATGAGCTTTAAACTGTTTTTGATTTTGTCGTTTGATTGTGATAAGGAAGCTTCTTAATTTTTTGAATTTTTTGAATTTTAACCATGGTGATTATTGTTTGTTTAAATTTCAAAGTGGTACATAAAGAAACCGGGTTTGCTTTTCTCTTATATTATTATCCTTTTCTTCTAAAAATTATTGAACATTGAAAACAGAAAAATTAAATAGCAAAATTTTTTTTTTTATTTAAAAAAAATATTTTTTTCAAAAGTAAACTAGCTCATCTTAGAACGGCAAAAAAACGGCAAATTTTGACATAAAGCCTAGTCGTTTGTCTTTGAGTTTGGAGGGGTGCTTCGCTAACTTTATATAAGTTAGCAAAACACCTTATATCTAAAAGAAAATACCAGAGCGGCAAGATTAATTTTTCCACAACTAATTAACGGCAAAAAACGTCAAATTCATAGGTATACGCGACCTTTTTTGCTTGATGTTGTTTCGCTAACTTTATACACATACCTAAGTGTACACAACTATATGTATATGTATATCTGTACAGGTTCCTGCAGCTTTGCTGGCGCGAGTTAATGACTACGTCACAAGGCACGTAAACAAAGTTTCCACAAAGCATCATCAATAACAACCAAACTTGGATTATCAAGAAATGCATTCTCAACATGTAAACACCATGTAAATAACCACCACCGCATCTCAACAATTACAAACAAGTGATAACAAGATAACAGATACCGAATTTCAACAAAGAAATGGCAAGCAGGTAATAACTAACGCATCTCAATAACAACAAACAACTTGCAACCGGATAACAGCAGCCGCATCTCACTAGTATAAATGGCTGTAAGATCTTATATTATAGACAGTTTTAAGAATACCAATAAAGTGTACGCATTTCGGCGTAGTAATAAAAATATATTTTTTTAACTCATATCGTGAAAGCGATATTAACTGAGGGCTGAAGCTGGTCTTACTCTTGACTGCAGCCAAATATCCTCAAACTACAGGATAGTAAAATAAAAATTCCACGGCTTTGAAGAAAAGCCTAAAACCAATCTCTGAAAAAGTGAGATATAACAAGTTCATACAGTCGCGTAAAAGGCAAATCTTGAAATAGCAGGCAGCCTAAACCGATAAAAAGTGAAAAGCGAAATAAGAAATTCCTGGCTTCAAAGAAAATCCTTTACGCTGGACTCACGTAATAAACGCCAACTAATTTTCAATTCTACGCGCTCAATGCCACAAGACGATACAATGGCACAGGACATCGCAACTCTACGAGCACAGGTAAAAATACTCACATGGCTCTAAATAACACACAATTAAAGGTATATACACTAGAAGCACAACAATCCTCCCAGACAGTCACTACGACAGATCATCATGTAGAATTCACACCAAACATAACAGACGGGAACCTTATAAATTTAAAAACATTTGAAGCCATACCATGCTTCAGTGGAGATAAGAACCAGTACAGATCCTGGAGAAAAAGGGTATAGACATTTATGGAAAATATCAAAGAATTTTCTAGCCACCCGAACCATTATACAGCCTTTACAATTATACACTCAAAAATTATTGGAGAGGCAGCAAATATTCTAATCAACCACAACACCAAGCTGAATTTCTATTCGATAATCAACAGGCTTGATTACACATATGCTGATCAACGACCATTGTATGTACTTCTGGAAGAAACGAAGAAGATTACACAAGGAAGACG